>NW_025757655.1:0-5415 GCF_021184085.1 Oncorhynchus gorbuscha
CTATGCGGACGTCTCACTGTGCGGACGTCTCACTGTGCGGACGTCTCACTGTACGGACGTCTCACTGTGCGGACGTCTCACTGTACGGACTTCTCTCACTGTACGGACGTCTCACTGTACAGACGTCTCACTGTACGGACGTCTCACTATGCGGACGTCTTACTGTGCGGACGTCTCACTGTGCGCGACGCCGTCTCACTGTGCGGACGTCTCACTGTGCGGACGTCTCACTGTGCGGACGTCTCACTGTGCGGACGTCTCACTGTGCGGACGTCTCACTATGCGGACGTCTCACTGTGCGGACGTCTCACTGTACGGACGTCTCACTGTGCGGACGTCTCACTGTGCGGACGTCTCACTATGCGGACGTCTAACTGTGCGGACGTCTCACTGTGCAGACGTCTCACTGTGCGGACGTCTCACTATGCGGACGTCTCACTGTGCGGACGTCTCACTGTGCGGACGTCTCACTGTGGACGTCTCACTGTGCGGACGTCTCACTGTACGGACGTCTCACTATACGGACGTCTCACTGTGCGGACGTCTCACTGTACGGACGTCTCACTGTGCGGACGTCTCACTCACATCTCTACGGACTTCTCACGGACGTCTCACTGTGCGGACGTCTCACTGTGCGGACGTCTCACTCACGTCTCACTGTGCGGACGTCTCACTCGGACTCTCACTGTGCAGACGTCTCACTGTACGGATGTCTCACTGTACGGACGTCTCACTGTACGGACGTCTCACTGTGCGGACGTCTCACTGTACGGACGTCTCACTATACGGACGTCTCACTATACGGACGTCTCACTATACGGACGTCTCTCACTCATGCAGGTCTCACTGTCTCTCACTGTACGGACTCTCACTGTGCGGACGTCTCACTGTGTGGACATCTCACTGTACGGACGTCTCACTGTACGGACATCTCACTGTGCGGACGTCTCACTGTACGGACTTCTCACTGTGCGGACGTCTCACTGTACGGACTTCTCACTGTGCGGACGTCTCACTATACTTGGACGTCTCACTGTACGGACGTCTCACTGTGGACGTCTCACTGTGGACGTCTCACTATACGGACGTCTCACTATACGGACGTCTCACTATACGGACGTCTCACTATACGGACGTCTCACCTGTACGGGACGTCTCAATGTGCAGAGCGTCTCACTGTGGACGTCTCACTATGTCTCACTGTGCGGACATCTCACTGTGTGCGGACTCTTCTCACTGTGCGGACGTCTCACTGTACGGACGTCTCACTGTGCGGACGTCTCACTGTACGGACGTCTCACTGTCCGGACGTCTCACTGTACGGACTTCTCACTATGCGGACGTCTCACTGTACGGACTTCTCACTGTGCGGACGTCTCACTATACGGACGTCTCACTATACCGACGTCTCACTGTGCGGACTTCTCACTGTACGGACGTCTCACTATGTGGACGTCTCACTATGCGGACGTCTCACTATGCGGACGTCTCTCACTATACGGACGTCTCACTATGCGGACGTCTCACTACGTCTCACGGACGTCTCACTGTGCGGATGTCTCACTATACGGACGTCTCACTGTGCGGACGTCTCACTGTACGGAAGTCTCACTATACGGACGTCTCACTATACGGACGTCTCACTATACGGACGTCTCACTGTGCGGACATCTCACTATACGGACGTCTCACTATGCGGACGTCTCACTGAGCGGACGTCTCACTGTGCAGACATCTCACTGTACGGACTTCTCACTGTGCGGACGTCTCACTGTGCGTACGTCTGACTGTGCGGACATCTCACTGTGCAGACGTCTCACTGTACGGACTTCTCACTATGCGGACGTCTCACTATACGGACGTCTCACTGTACGGACGTCTCACTGTGCGGACGTCTCACTGTACGGACGTCTCACTGTACGGACGTCTCACTATACGGACGTCTCACTATACGGACGTCTCACTGTACGGACGTCTCAATGTGCAGACGTCTCACTGTGCAGACGTCTCACTGTGCGGACATCTCACTGTGAGGACTTCTCACTGTGCGGACGTCTCACTGTGTGGACGTCTCACTGTGCGGACGTCTCACTGTACGGACGTCTCACTGTCCAGACGTCTCACTGTACGGACTTCTCACTATGCGGACGTCTCACTGTACGGACTTCTCACTGTGCGGACGTCTCACTATACGGACGTCTCACTATACCGACGTCTCACTGTGCGGACTTCTCACTGTACGGACGTCTCACTATGTGGACGTCTCACTATGCGGACGTCTCACTATGCGGACGTCTCACTATACAGACGTCTCACTATGCGGACGTCTCACTATACGGACGTCTCACTGTGCGGATGTCTCACTATACGGACGTCTCACTGTGCGGACGTCTCACTGTACGGAAGTCTCACTATACGGACGTCTCACTATACGGACGTCTCACTATACGGACGTCTCACTGTGCGGACATCTCACTATACGGACGTCTCACTATGCGGACGTCTCACTGAGCGGACGTCTCACTGTGCAGACATCTCACTGTACGGACTTCTCACTGTGCGGACGTCTCACTGTGCGGACGTCTCACTGTGCGGACGTCTCACTGTACGGACTTCTCACTATGCGGACGTCTCACTGTATGGACTTCTCACTGTGCGGACGTCTCACTATACCGACGTCTCACTGTGCGGACTTCTCACTGTACGGACTTCTCACTATGCGGACGTCTAACTGTGCGGACGTCTCACTGTGCGGACGTCTCACTGTGCGGACGTCTCACTGTGCGGACGTCTCACTGTGCAGACGTTTCACTGTGCGGACGTCTCACTGTGCAGACGTTTCACTGTGCGGACGTTTCACTGTACGGACGTCTCACTATGCGGACGTCTCACTGTGCGGACGTCTCACTGTGCAGACGTCTCACTGTGCAGACGTCTCACTGTGCGGACGTCTCACTGTACGGACGTCTCACTATACGGACGTCTCACTATACGGACATCTCACTATGCGGACGTCTCACTATGCGGACGTCTCACTATGCGGACGTCTCACTGAACTGACGTCTCACTGTGCGGACGTCTGACTGTGCGGACATCTCACTGTGCAGACGTCTCACTGTACGACTTCTCACTATGCGGACGTCTCACTATACGGACGTCTCACTGTATGGATGTCTCACTGTGCAGACGTCTCACTGTACGGACGTCTCACTGTACGGACGTCTCACTATACGGACGTCTCACTATACGGACGTCTCACTGTACGGACGTCTCACTGTGCAGACGTCTCACTGTGCGGACTTCTCACTGTACGGACTTCTCACTGTGCGGACGTCTCACTGTGTGGACGTCTCACTGTACGGACGTCTCACTGTACGGACGTCTCACTGTGCAGACGTCTCACTGTACGGACTTCTCACTATGCGGACGTCTCACTGTACGGACTTCTCACTGTGCGGACGTCTCACTATACCGACGTCTCACTATACCGACGTCTCACTGTGCGGACGTCTCACTGTACGGACGTCTCACTATGTGGACGTCTCACTATGCGGACGTCTCACTATACGGACGTCTCACTATACGGACGTCTCACTATACGGAAGTTTCACTGTGCGGACGTCTCACTGTGCAGACCTCTCACTGAACGGACGTCTCACTATGTGGACGTCTCACTATACGGACATCTCACTATACGGACATCTCACTGTGCGGACTTCTCACTGTACGGACGTCTCACTGTGCGGATGTCTCACTATACGGACGTCTCACTGTGCGGACGTCTCACTGTACGGAAGTCTCACTATACGGACGTCTCACTATACGGACTTCTCACTATACGGACATCATCTCACTATACGGACGTCTCTCACTATACGGACGTCTCACTGTGCGGACATCTCACTGTATGGCGGACGTCTCACTGTGCGGACGTCTCACTGATCACGCGGACTTCTCACTGTACGGACGTCTCACTGTACGGACTTCTCACTATACGGACATCTCACTGTGCGGACGTCTCACTGTACGGACGTCTCACTGTGCGGACGTCTCACTATACGGGTCTCACTGATCTCACTGTGCGGACTTCTCACTGTACGGACGTCTCACTGTACGGACGTCTCACTATACGGACGTCTCACTGTGCGGACGTCTCACTGCGGACGTCTGCGGAGTCTCACTGTACGGACTGCGGACGCCTCACTATACGGACGTCTCACTGTACGGACGTCTCACTATACGGACGTCTCACTATACGGACATCTCACTGTGCGGACGTCTCACGTCTCACTGTACGGACGTCTCACTGTGCGGACGTCTCACTGTACGGACGTCTCACTGTACGACGCCTGCGGACGTCTCACTGTATGGACTTCTCACTATACGGACGTCTCACTATACGGACTTCTCACTATACGGACGTCTCACTATACGGACGTCTCACTGTGCGGACGTCTCACTGTACGGACGTCTCACTATGCGGACGTCTCTCACTATACGGACGTCTCACTATACGGACGTCTCACTGTGCGGACATCTCACTGTATGGACGTCTCACTATGCGGACGTCACTCACTGAGCGGACGCCTCACTGTGCGGACATCTCACTGTACGGACTTCTCACTGTACGGACGTCTCACTGTGCAGACGTCTCACTGTACGGACATCTCACTGTGCGGACGTCTCACTATACGGACTTCTCACTATGCGGACGTCTCACTATACGGACGTCTCACTGTACGGACGTCTCACTGTGCGGACGTCTCACTGTACGGACGTCTCACTGTGCGGACATCTCACTATACGGACGTCTCACTATGCGGACGTCTCACTGTACGGACGTCTCACTGTGCGGACGTCTCACTGTGCAGACGTCTCACTGTGCGGATGTCTCACTGTGCAGACTTCTCACTGTGCGGAAGTCTCACTGTGTGGACGTCTCACTATACGGACGTCTCACTGTACGGACGTCTCACTGTCCATGGACGTCTCACTGCGGACGTCTCACTGTAATGGGACGTCTCACTGTACGGACTTCTCACTGTGCGGACGTCTCACTATACGGACGTCTCACTATACGGACGTCTCACTGTGCGGACGTCTCACTGTACGGACATGTGGACGTCTCACTACGGACGTCTCACTATACGGACGTCTCACTATACGGACGTCTCACTATACTGAACGGACGTCTCACTATGCGGACGTCTCACTATACGGACTGTGCGGACTTCTCTGTACGGACGTCTCACTGTGCGGATGTCTCACTATACGGACGTCTCACTGTGCGGACGCCCACTGTACGGAAGTCTCACTATACGGACGTCTCACTATACGGACGTCTCACTATACGGACGTCTCACTGTGCGGACATCTCACTATACGGACGTCTCACTATGCGGACGTCTCACTGAG
>NW_025757656.1:0-5413 GCF_021184085.1 Oncorhynchus gorbuscha
TGTCATGCAGGTGAAAGAGGACCCAAACGCGACTTAACAGAAACAGAGTTTATTAAAGTCCAAAACGGAATAACAGAAATCCTCTAGATTTGTAGAGGGGAAAACAACTGGAGAAGCGGCCACAGACTGCAGGTCGCTTCGGGTAGGCGCAGGCCGTAGTCGACTGAGACACCTGCTCACACGCAGCATCTGATGAAGGCACAAAACACGACAGGACAGGGTGATACACAATCACGGCAAAAACACGACAGGACAGGGCGAAACGCAATCACAGCATGGTGAATACAATACAAGGAACCGACGGAACAGGAACGGATCACAAAGGAATAAATAGGGACTCTAATCAGGGGAAAGGATCGGGAACAGGTGTGGGAAGACTAAATGATGATTAGGGGAATAGGAACAGCTGGGAGCAGGAACGGAACGACAGAGAGAAGAGAGAGCGAGAGAGTGAGAGAGGGAGGGGAGAGAGAGGGATAGAACCAAACAAGACCAGCAGAGGGAAACGAATAGCATGGGGAGCACAGGGACAAGACATGACAATAAATGACAAACATGACAGTACCCCCCACTCACCGAGCGCCTCCTGGCGCACTCGAGGAGGAATCCTGGCGGCAACGGAGGAAATCATCGATGAGCGAACGGTCCAGCACGTCCCGAGACGGAACCCAACTCCTCTCCTCAGGACCGTAACCCTCCCAATCCACTAGGTATTGGTGACCCCGTCCCGAGAACGCATGTCCATAATCTTATGTACCTTGTAAATAGGTGCGCTCTCGACAAGGACGGGAGGGGGAGGGAAGACGAACGGGGGTGCGAAGAAAGGGCTTAACACAGGAGACATGGAAGACAGGATGGACGCGACGAAGATGTCGCGGAAGAAGCAGTCGCACAGCGACTGGGATTGACGACCTGGGAGACACGGAACGGACCAATGAACCGCGGAGTCAACTTACGAGAAGCTGTCGTAAGAGGAAGGTTGCGAGTGGAAAGCCACACTCTCTGGCCGCAACAATACCTTGGACTCTTAATCCTGCGTTTATTGGCGGCTCTCACCGTCTGTGCCCTGTAACGGCAAAGTGCAGACCTCACCCTCCTCCAGGTGCGCTCACAACGTTGGACAAACGCTTGAGCGGAGGGAACGCTGGACTCGGCAAGCTGGGATGAGAACAGAGGAGGCTGGTAACCCAGACTACTCTGAAACGGAGATAACCCGGTAGCAGACGAAGGAAGCGAATTGTGAGCGTATTCTGCCCAGGGGAGCTGTTCTGCCCAAGACGCAGGGTTTCTGAAAGAAAGGCTGCGTAGTATGCGACCAATCGTCTGATTGGCCCTCTCTGCTTGACCGTTAGACTGGGGATGAAACCCGGAAGAGAGACTGACGGACGCACCAATCAAGCGACAGAACTCCCTCCAAAACTGTGACGTGAATTGCGGGCCTCTGTCTGAAACGGCGTCTAACGGGAGGCCATGAATTCTGAATACATTCTCAATAATGATTTGTGCCGTCTCCTTAGCGGAAGGAAGTTTAGCGAGGGGAATGAAATGTGCCGCCTTAGAGAACCTATCGACAACCGTCAGAATCACAGTCTTCCCCGCAGACAAAGGCAGACCGGTAATGAAGTCTAAGGCAATGTGAGACCATGGTCGAGAAGGAATGGGGAGCGGTCTGAGACGACCGGCAGGAGGAGAGTTACCCGACTTAGTCTGCGCGCAGTCCGAACAAGCAGCCACGAAACGGCGCGTGTCACGCTCCTGAGTCGGCCACCAAAAGCGCTGGCGAATAGACGCAAGAGTGCCTCGAACACCGGGATGACCAGCTAACTTGGCAGAGTGAGCCCACTGAAGAACAGCCAGACGAGTGGAAACAGGAACGAAAAGGAGGTTACTAGGACAAGCGCGCGGCGACGCAGTGTGCGTGAGTGCTTGCTTAACCTGTCTTTCAATTCCCCAGACTGTTAACCCGACAACACGCCCATAAGGAAGAATCCCCTCGGGATCAGTAGAAGCCACAGAAGAACTAAACAGACGGGATAAGGCATCAGGCTTGGTGTTCTTGCTACCCGGACGGTAAGAAATCACAAACTCGAAACGAGCGAAAAACAACGCCCAACGAGCTTGACGGGCATTAAGTCGTTTGGCAGAACGGATGTACTCAAGGTTCTTATGGTCTGTCCAAACGACAAAAGGACGGTCGCCCCCTCCAACCACTGTCGCCATTCGCCTAGGGCTAAGCGGATGGCGAGCAGTTCACGGTTACCCACATCATAGTTGCGCTCAGATGGCGACAGGCGATGAGAAAAATAAGCGCAAGGATGAACCTTATCGTCAGACTGGAAGCGCTGGGATAGGATGGCTCCCACGCCTACCTCTGAAGCGTCAACCTCGACAATGAATTGTCTAGTGACGTCAGGAGTAACGAGGATAGGAGCGGACGTAAAACGTTCTTTTAGAAGATCAAAAGCTCCCTGGGCGGAACCGGACCACTTAAAACACGTCTTAACAGAAGTAAGAGCTGTGAGAGGGGCAGCAACTTGACCGAAATTACGAATGAAACGCCGATAGAAATTAGCGAAACCTAAAAGCGCTGCAACTCGACACGTGACCTTGGAGCGGGCCAATCACTGACAGCTTGGACCTTAGCGGAATCCATCTGAATGCCTTCAGCGGAAATAACGGAACCGAGAAAAGTAACGGAGGAGACATGAAAAGAGCACTTCTCAGCCTTTACGTAGAGACAATTCTCTAAAAGGCGCTGTAGAACACGTCGAACGTGCTGAACATGAATCTCGAGTGACGGAGAAAAAATCAGGATATCGTCAAGATAGACAAAAACAAAAATGTTCAGCATGTCTCTCAGAACATCATTAACTAATGCCTGAAAAACAGCTGGCGCATTGGCGAGACCGAACGGCAGAACCCGGTACTCAAAATGCCCTAACGGAGTGTTAAACGCCGTTTTCCACTCGTCCCCCTCTCTGATGCGCACGAGATGGTAAGCGTTACGAAGGTCCAACTTAGTAAAGCACCTGGCTCCCTGCAGAATCTCGAAGGCTGATGACATAAGGGGAAGCGGATAACGATTCTTAACCGTTATGTCATTCAGCCCTCGATAATCCACGCAGGGCGCAGAGTACCGTCCTTCTTTTTAACAAAAAGAACCCCGCCCCGGCCGGAGAAGAAGAAGGCACTATGGTACCGGCGTCAAGAGACACAGACAAATAATCCTCGAGAGCCTTACGTTCGGGAGCCGACAGAGAGTATAGTCTACCTCGAGGAGGAGTGGTCCCCGGAAGGAGATCAATACTACAATCATACGACCGGTGAGGAGGAAGGGAGTTGGCTCGGGACCGACTGAAGACCGTGCGCAGATCATGATATTCCTCCGGCACTCCTGTCAAATCGCCAGGTTCCTCCTGAGAAGTAGGAACAGAAGAAACGGGAGGGATGGCAGACATTAAACACTTCACATGACAAGAAACGTTCCAGGATAGGATAGAATTACTAGACCAATTAATAGAAGGATTATGACATACTAGCCAGGGATGACCCAAAACAACAGGTGTAAACGGTGAACGGAAAATCAAAAAAGAAATAGTCTCACTGTGGTTACCAGATACTGTGAGAGTTAAAGGTAGTGTCTCAAATTTGATACTGGGAAGATGACTACCATCTAAGGCAAACATGGGCGTAGGCCTGTCTAACGGTCTGAAAGGAATGTTATGTTTCCGAACCCATGCTTCGTCCATGAAACAACCCTCAGCCCCAGAGTCAATCAAAGCACTGCATGTAGCACCCGAACCGGTCCAGCGTAGATGGACCGACATAGTAGTACAAGATCTAGATGAAGGGACCTGAGTAGTAGCGCTCACCAGTAGCCCTCCGCTTACTGATGGACTCTGGCCTCTTACTGGACATGAATTAACAAAATGTCCAGCAACTCCGCAATAGAGGCACAGGCGGTTGGTGATCCTCCGTTCCCTCTCCTTATTCGAGATGCGAATCCCTCCCAGCTGCATGGGCTCAGTCTCAAAGCCAGAGGAGGGAGATGGTTGCGATGCGGAGCAGGGAAACACCGTTGATGCGAGCTCTCTTCCACGAGCCCGGTGACGAAGATCTACCCGTCGTTCTATGCGGATGGCGAGAGCAATCAAAGAATCCACATCTGATGGAACCTCCCGGGAGAGAATCTCATCCTTAACCACTGCGTGGAGTCCCTCCAGAAAACGAGCGAGCAGCGCCGGCTCGTTCCACTCACTAGAGGCAGCAAGAGTGCGAAACTCAATGGAATAATCCGTTATGGACCGTTCACCTTGGCATAAGGAAGCCAGGGCCCTAGAAGCCTCCCCACCAAAAACTGAACGGTCAAAAACCCGAATCATCTCCTCTTTAAAGTTCTGGAATCTGTTAGAGCAATCAGCCCTTGCCTCCCAGATAGCTGTGCCCCATTCTCGAGCCCGGCCAGTAAGGAGTGAAATGACGTAAGCAACCCGAGCTCTCTCTCTAGAGTATGTGTGGGGTTGGAGAGAGAACACAATCTCACACTGCGTGAGAAAGGAGCGGCACTCAGTGGGCTGCCCGGAGTAGCAAGGTGGGTTATTAACCCTGGGTTCTGGAGGCTCGGCAGGCCAGGGAGTAACAGGTGGCACGAGACGTAGACTCTGGAACTGTCCAGAGAGGTCGGAAACCTGAGCGGCCAGGTTCTCCACGGCATGGCGAGCAGCAGACAATTCCTGCTCGTGTCTGCCGAGCATGGCTCCTTGGATCTCGACGGCAGTGTAACGAGCGTCTGAAGTCGCTGGGTCCATTCCTTGGTCGGTTCCTTCTGTCATGCAGGTGAAAGAGGACCCAAACGCGACTTAACAGAAACAGAGTTTATTAAAGTCCAAAACGGAATAACAGAAATCCTCTAGATTTGTAGAGGGAAAACAACTGGAGAAGCGGCCACAGACTGCAGGTCGCTTCGGGTAGGCGCAGGCCGTAGTCGACTGAGACACCTGCTCACACGCAGCATCTGATGAAGGCACAAAACACGACAGGACAGGGTGATACACAATCACGGCAAAAACACGACAGGACAGGGCGAAACGCAATCACAGCATGGTGAATACAATACAAGGAACCGACGGAACAGGAACGGATCACAAAGGAATAAATAGGGACTCTAATCAGGGGAAAGGATCGGGAACAGGTGTGGGAAGACTAAATGATGATTAGGGGAATAGGAACAGCTGGGAGCAGGAACGGAAACAGAGAGAAGAGAGAGCGAGAGAGTGAGAGAGGGAGGGGGAGAGAGAGGGATAGAACCAAACAAGACCAGCAGAGGGAAACGAATAGCATGGGGAGCACAGGGACAAGACATGACAATAAATGACAAACATGACAATATGAATGATTTCCCTGACCTATTCCA
>NW_025757657.1:0-5413 GCF_021184085.1 Oncorhynchus gorbuscha
CTGTCATGCAGGTGAAAGAGGACCCAAAAGCGACTTAACAGAAACAGAGTTTATTTAAGTCCAAAACGGAATAACAGAAATCCTCTAGACTTGTAGAGGGGAAACAACTGGAGAAGCGGCCACAGACTGCAGGTCGCTTCGGGTAGGCGCAGGCCGTAGTCGACAGAGACACCTGCTCACACGCAGCATCTGATGAAGGCAAAAAACACGACAGGACAGGGCGATACACAATCACGGCAAAAACACGACAGGACAGGGCGAAACGCAATCACAGCATGGTGAATACAATACAAGGAACCGACGGGACAGGAACGGATCACAAAGGAATAAATAGGGACTCTAATCAGGGGAAAGGATCGGGAACAGGTGTGGGAAGACTAAATGATGATTAGGGGAATAGGAACAGCTGGGAGCAGGAACGGAACGATAGAGAGAAGAGAGAGCGAGAGAGTGAGAGAGGGAGGGGGAGAGAGAGGGATAGAAGGAGGGAAAGAACCAAATAAGACCAGCAGAGGGAAACGAATAGCATGGGGAGCACAGGGACAAGACATGATAATAAATGACAAACATGACAGTACCCCCCCACTCACCGAGCGCCTCCTGGCGCACTCGAGGAGGAATCCTGGCGGCAACGGAGGAAATCATCGATGAGTGAACGGTCCAGCACGTCCCGAGACGGAACCCAACTCCTCTCCTCAGGACCGTAACCCTCCCAATCCACTAGGTATTGGTGACCCCGTCCCCGAGAACGCATGTCCATGATCTTATGTACCTTGTAAATAGGTGCGCTCTCGACAAGGACGGGAGGGGGAGGGAAGACGAACGGGGGTGCGAAGAAAGGGCTTAACACAGGAGACATGGAAGACAGGATGGACGCGACGAAGATGTCGCGGAAGAAGCAGTCGCACAGCGACAGGATTGACGACCTGGGAGACACGGAACGGACCAATGAACCGCGGAGTCAACTTACGAGAAGCTGTCGTAAGAGGAAGGTTGCGAGTGGAAAGCCACACTCTCTGGCCGCAACAATACCTTGGACTCTTAATCCTGCGTTTATTGGCGGCTCTCACCGTCTGTGCCCTGTAACGGCAAAGTGCAGACCTCACCCTCCTCCAGGTGCGCTCACAACGTTGGACAAACGCTTGAGCGGAGGGAACGCTGGACTCGGCAAGCTGGGATGAGAACAGAGGAGGCTGGTAACCCAGACTACTCTGAAACGGAGATAACCCGGTAGCAGACGAAGGAAGCGAATTGTGAGCGTATTCTGCCCAGGGGAGCTGTTCTGCCCAAGACGCAGGGTTTCTGAAAGAAAGGCTGCGTAGTATGCGACCAATCGTCTGATTGGCCCTCTCTGCTTGACCGTTAGACTGGGGATGAAACCCGGAAGAGAGACTGACGGACGCACCAATCAAACGACAGAACTCCCTCCAAAACTGTGACGTGAATTGCGGGCCTCTGTCTGAAACGGCGTCTAACGGGAGGCCATGAATTCTGAATACATTCTCAATAATGATTTGTGCCGTCTCCTTAGCGGAAGGAAGTTTAGCGAGGGGAATGAAATGTGCCGCCTTAGAGAACCTATCGACAACCGTCAGAATCACAGTCTTCCCCGCAGACAAAGGCAGACCGGTAATGAAGTCTAAGGCAATGTGAGACCATGGTCGAGAAGGAATGGGGAGCGGTCTGAGACGACCGGCAGGAGGAGAGTTACCCGACTTAGTCTGCGCGCAGTCCGAACAAGCAGCCACGAAACGGCGCGTGTCACGCTCCTGAGTCGGCCACCAAAAGCGCTGGCGAATAGACGCAAGAGTGCCTCGAACACCGGGATGACCAGCTAACTTGGCAGAGTGAGCCCACTGAAGAACAGCCAGACGAGTGGAAACAGGAACGAAAAGGAGGTTACTAGGACAAGCGCGCGGCGACGCAGTGTGCGTGAGTGCTTGCTTAACCTGTCTTTCAATTCCCCAGACTGTTAACCCGACAACACGCCCATAAGGAAGAATCCCCTCGGGATCAGTAGAAGCCACAGAAGAACTAAACAGACGGGATAAGGCATCAGGCTTGGTGTTCTTGCTACCCGGACGGTAAGAAATCACAAACTCGAAACGAGCGAAAAACAACGCCCAACGAGCTTGACGGGCATTAAGTCGTTTGGCAGAACGGATGTACTCAAGGTTCTTATGGTCTGTCCAAACGACAAAAGGAACGGTCGCCCCCTCCAACCACTGTCGCCATTCGCCTAGGGCTAAGCGGATGGCGAGCAGTTCACGGTTACCCACATCATAGTTGCGCTCAGATGGCGACAGGCGATGAGAAAAATAAGCGCAAGGATGAACCTTATCGTCAGACTGGAAGCGCTGGGATAGGATGGCTCCCACGCCTACCTCTGAAGCGTCAACCTCGACAATGAATTGTCTAGTGACGTCAGGAGTAACGAGGATAGGAGCGGACGTAAAACGTTCTTTTAGAAGATCAAAAGCTCCCTGGGCGGAACCGGACCACTTAAAACACGTCTTGACAGAAGTAAGAGCTGTGAGAGGGGCAGCAACTTGACCGAAATTACGAATGAAACGCCGATAGAAATTAGCGAAACCTAAAAAGCGCTGCAACTCGACACGTGACCTTGGAACGGGCCAATCACTGACAGCTTGGACCTTAGCGGAATCCATCTGAATGCCTTCAGCGGAAATAACGGAACCGAGAAAAGTAACGGAGGAGACATGAAAAGAGCACTTCTCAGCCTTTACGTAGAGACAATTCTCTAAAGGCGCTGTAGAACACGTCGAACGTGCTGAACATGAATCTCGAGTGACGGAGAAAAAATCAGGATATCGTCAAGATAGACAAAAACAAAAATGTTCAGCATGTCTCTCAGAACATCATTAACTAATGCCTGAAAAACAGCTGGCGCATTGGCGAGACCGAACGGCAGAACCCGGTACTCAAAATGCCCTAACGGAGTGTTAAACGCCGTTTTCCACTCGTCCCCCTCTCTGATGCGCACGAGATGGTAAGCGTTACGAAGGTCCAACTTAGTAAAGCACCTGGCTCCCTGCAGAATCTCGAAGGCTGATGACATAAGGGGAAGCGGATAACGATTCTTAACCGTTATGTCATTCAGCCCTCGATAATCCACGCAGGGGCGCAGAGTACCGTCCTTCTTTTTAACAAAAAGAACCCCGCCCCGGCCGGAGAAGAAGAAGGCACTATGGTACCGGCGTCAAGAGACACAGACAAATAATCCTCGAGAGCCTTACGTTCGGGAGCCGACAGAGAGTATAGTCTACCTCGAGGAGGAGTGGTCCCCGGAAGGAGATCAATACTACAATCATACGACCGGTGAGGAGGAAGGGAGTTGGCTCGGGACCGACTGAAGACCGTGCGCAGATCATGATATTCCTCCGGCACTCCTGTCAAATCGCCAGGTTCCTCCTGAGAAGTAGGGACAGAAGAAATGGGAGGGATGGCAGACATTAAACACTTCACATGACAAGAAACGTTCCAGGATAGGATAGAATTACTAGACCAATTAATAGAAGGATTATGACATACAAGCCAGGGATGACCCAAAACAACAGGTGTAAACGGTGAACGGAAAATCAAAAAGAAATAGTCTCACTGTGGTTACCAGATACTGTGAGAGTTAAAGGTAGTGTCTCAAATTTGATACTGGGAAGATGACTACCATCTAAGGCAAACATGGGCGTAGGCCTGTCTAACGGTCTGAAAGGAATGTTATGTTTCCGAGCCCATGCTTCGTCCATGAAACAACCCTCAGCCCCAGAGTCAATCAAAGCACTGCATGTAGCACCCGAACCGGTCCAGCGTAGATGGACCGACATAGTAGTACAAGATCTAGATGAAGGGACCTGAGTAGTAGCGCTCACCAGTAGCCCTCCGCTTACTGATGGGCTCTGGCCTCTTACTGGACATGAATTAACAAAATGTCCAGCAACTCCGCAATAGAGGCACAGGCGGTTGGTGATCCTCCGTTCCCTCTCCTTCTTCGAGATGCGAATCCCTCCCAGCTGCATGGGCTCAGTCTCAAAGCCAGAGGAGGGAGATGGTTGCGATGCGGAGCAGGGAAACACCGTTGATGCGAGCTCTCTTCCACGAGCCCGGTGACGAAGATCTACCCGTCGTTCTATGCGGATGGCGAGAGCAATCAAAGAGTCCACATCTGAAGGAACCTCCCGGGAGAGAATCTCATCCTTAACCACTGCGTGGAGTCCCTCCAGAAAACGAGCGAGCAGCGCCGGCTCGTTCCACTCACTAGAGGCAGCAAGAGTGCGAAACTCAATGGAATAATCCGTTATGGACCGTTCACCTTGGCATAAGGAAGCCAGGGCCCTAGAAGCCTCCCCACCAAAAACTGAACGGTCAAAAACCCGAATCATCTCCTCTTTAAAGTTCTGGAATTTGTTAGAGCAATCAGCCCTTGCCTCCCAGATAGCTGTGCCCCATTCTCGAGCCCGGCCAGTAAGGAGTGAAATGACGTAAGCAACCCGAGCTCTCTCTCTAGAGTATGTGTGGGGTTGGAGAGAGAACACAATCTCACACTGCGTGAGAAAGGAGCGGCACTCAGTGGGCTGGCCGGAGTAGCAAGGTGGGTTATTAACCCTAGGTTCTGGAGGCTCGGCAGGCCAGGAAGTAACAGGTGGCACGAGACGTAGACTCTGGAACTGTCCAGAGAGGTCGGAAACCTGAGCGGCCAGGTTCTCCACGGCATGGCGAGCAGCGGACAATTCCTGCTCGTGTCTGCCGAGCATGGCTCCTTGGATCTCGACGGCAGTGTAACGAGCGTCTGAAGTCGCTGGGTCCATTCCTTGGTCGGTTCCTTCTGTCATGCAGGTGAAAGAGGACCCAAAAGCGACTTAACAGAAACAGAGTTTATTTAAGTCCAAAACGGAATAACAGAAATCCTCTAGACTTGTAGAGGGAAACAACTGGAGAAGCGGCCACAGACTGCAGGTCGCTTCGGGTAGGCGCAGGCCGTAGTCGACAGAGACACCTGCTCACACGCAGCATCTGATGAAGGCAAAAAACACGACAGGACAGGGCGATACACAATCACGGCAAAAACACGACAGGACAGGGCGAAACGCAATCACAGCATGGTGAATACAATACAAGGAACCGACGGGACAGGAACGGATCACAAAGGAATAAATAGGGACTCTAATCAGGGGAAAGGATCGGGAACAGGTGTGGGAAGACTAAATGATGATTAGGGGAATAGGAACAGCTGGGAGCAGGAACGGAACGATAGAGAGAAGAGAGAGCGAGAGAGTGAGAGAGGGAGGGGGAGAGAGAGGGATAGAAGGAGGGAAAGAACCAAATAAGACCAGCAGAGGGAAACGAATAGCATGGGGAGCACAGGGACAAGACATGATAATAAATGACAAACATGACA
>NW_025757658.1:0-5412 GCF_021184085.1 Oncorhynchus gorbuscha
TGTCATGCAGGTGAAAGAGGACCCAAAAGCGACTTAACAGAAACAGAGTTTATTAAAGTCCAAAACGGAATAACAGAAATCCTCTAGACTTGTAGAGGGGAAACAACTGGAGAAGCGGCCACAGACTGCAGGTCGCTTCGGGTAGGCGCAGGCCGTAGTCGACTGAGACACCTGCTCACACGCAGCATCTGATGAAGGCACAAAACACGACAGGACAGGGTGATACACAATCACGGCAAAAACACGACAGGACAGGGCGAAACGCAATCACAGCATGGTGAATACAATACAAGGAACCGACGGGACAGGAACGGATCACAAAGGAATAAATAGGGACTCTAATCAGGGGAAAGGATCGGGAACAGGTGTGGGAAGACTAAGTGATGATTAGGGGAATAGGAACAGCTGGGAGCAGGAACGGAACGACAGAGAGAAGAGAGAGCGAGAGAGTGAGAGAGGGAGGGGGAGAGAGAGGGATAGAAGGAGGGAAAGAACCAAACAAGACCAGCAGAGGGAAACGAATAGCATGGGGAGCACAGGGACAAGACATGACAATGAATGACAAACATGACAGTACCCCCCCACTCACCGAGCGCCTCCTGGCGCACTCGAGGAGGAATCCTGGCGGCAACGGAGGAAATCATCGATGAGCGAACGGTCCAGCACGTCCCGAGACGGAACCCAACTCCTCTCCTCAGGACCGTAACCCTCCCAATCCACTAGGTATTGGTGACCCCGTCCCCGAGAACGCATGTCCATAATCTTATGTACCTTGTAAATAGGTGCGCTCTCGACAAGGACGGGAGGGGGAGGGAAGACGAACGGGGGTGCGAAGAAAGGGCTTAACACAGGAGACATGGAAGACAGGATGGACGCGACGAAGATGTCGCGGAAGAAGCAGTCGCACAGCGACAGGATTGACGACCTGGGAGACACGGAACGGACCAATGAACCGCGGAGTCAACTTACGAGAAGCTGTCGTAAGAGGAAGGTTGCGAGTGGAAAGCCACACTCTCTGGCCGCAACAATACCTTGGACTCTTAATCCTGCGTTTATTGGCGGCTCTCACCGTCTGTGCCCTGTAACGGCAAAGTGCAGACCTCACCCTCCTCCAGGTGCGCTCACAACGTTGGACAAACGCTTGAGCGGAGGGAACGCTGGACTCGGCAAGCTGGGATGAGAACAGAGGAGGCTGGTAACCCAGACTACTCTGAAACGGAGATAACCCGGTAGCAGACGAAGGAAGCGAATTGTGAGCGTATTCTGCCCAGGGGAGCTGTTCTGCCCAAGACGCAGGGTTTCTGAAAGAAAGGCTGCGTAGTATGCGACCAATCGTCTGATTGGCCCTCTCTGCTTGACCGTTAGACTGGGGATGAAACCCGGAAGAGAGACTGACGGACGCACCAATCAAACGACAGAACTCCCTCCAAAACTGTGACGTGAATTGCGGGCCTCTGTCTGAAACGGCGTCTAACGGGAGGCCATGAATTCTGAATACATTCTCAATAATGATTTGTGCCGTCTCCTTAGCGGAAGGAAGTTTAGCGAGGGGAATGAAATGTGCCGCCTTAGAGAACCTATCGACAACCGTCAGAATCACAGTCTTCCCCGCAGACAAAGGCAGACCGGTAATGAAGTCTAAGGCAATGTGAGACCATGGTCGAGAAGGAATGGGGAGCGGTCTGAGACGACCGGCAGGAGGAGAGTTACCCGACTTAGTCTGCGCGCAGTCCGAACAAGCAGCCACGAAACGGCGCGTGTCACGCTCCTGAGTCGGCCACCAAAAGCGCTGGCGAATAGACGCAAGAGTGCCTCGAACACCGGGATGACCCGCTAACTTGGCAGAGTGAGCCCACTGAAGAACAGCCAGACGAGTGGAAACAGGAACGAAAAGGAGGTTACTAGGACAAGCGCGCGGCGACGCAGTGTGCGTGAGTGCTTGCTTAACCTGTCTTTCAATTCCCCAGACTGTTAACCCGACAACACGCCCATAAGGAAGAATCCCCTCGGGATCAGTAGAAGCCACAGAAGAACTAAACAGACGGGATAAGGCATCAGGCTTGGTGTTCTTGCTACCCGGACGGTAAGAAATCACAAACTCGAAACGAGCGAAAAACAACGCCCAACGAGCTTGACGGGCATTAAGTCGTTTGGCAGAACGGATGTACTCAAGGTTCTTATGGTCTGTCCAAACGACAAAAGGAACGGTCGCCCCTCCAACCACTGTCGCCATTCGCCTAGGGCTAAGCGGATGGCGAGCAGTTCACGGTTACCCACATCATAGTTGCGCTCAGATGGCGACAGGCGATGAGAAAAATAAGCGCAAGGATGAACCTTATCGTCAGACTGGAAGCGCTGGGATAGAATGGCTCCCACGCCTACCTCTGAAGCGTCAACCTCGACAATGAATTGTCTAGTGACGTCAGGAGTAACGAGGATAGGAGCGGACGTAAAACGTTCTTTTAGAAGATCAAAAGCTCCCTGGGCGGAACCGGACCACTTAAAACACGTCTTGACAGAAGTAAGAGCTGTGAGAGGGGCAGCAACTTGACCGAAATTACGAATGAAACGCCGATAGAAATTAGCGAAACCTAAAAAGCGCTGCAACTCGACACGTGACCTTGGAACGGGCCAATCACTGACAGCTTGGACCTTAGCGGAATCCATCTGAATGCCTTCAGCGGAAATAACGGAACCGAGAAAAGTAACGGAGGAGACATGAAAAGAGCACTTCTCAGCCTTTACGTAGAGACAATTCTCTAAAAGGCGCTGTAGAACACGTCGAACGTGCTGAACATGAATCTCGAGTGACGGAGAAAAAATCAGGATATCGTCAAGATAGACAAAAACAAAAATGTTCAGCATGTCTCTCAGAACATCATTAACTAATGCCTGAAAAACAGCTGGCGCATTGGCGAGACCGAACGGCAGAACCCGGTACTCAAAATGCCCTAACGGAGTGTTAAACGCCGTTTTCCACTCGTCCCCCTCTCTGATGCGCACGAGATGGTAAGCGTTACGAAGGTCCAACTTAGTAAAGCACCTGGCTCCCTGCAGAATCTCGAAGGCTGATGACATAAGGGGAAGCGGATAACGATTCTTAACCGTTATGTCATTCAGCCCTCGATAATCCACGCAGGGGCGCAGAGTACCGTCCTTCTTCTTAACAAAAAGAACCCCGCCCCGGCCGGAGAGGAAGAAGGCACTATGGTACCGGCGTCAAGAGACACAGACAAATAATCCTCGAGAGCCTTACGTTCGGGAGCCGACAGAGAGTATAGTCTACCTCGAGGAGGAGTGGTCCCCGGAAGGAGATCAATACTACAATCATACGACCGGTGAGGAGGAAGGGAGTTGGCTCGGGACCGACTGAAGACCGTGCGCAGATCATGATATTCCTCCGGCACTCCTGTCAAATCGCCAGGTTCCTCCTGAGAAGTAGGGACAGAAGAAACGGGAGGGATGGCAGACATTAAACACTTCACATGACAAGAAACGTTCCAGGATAGGATAGAATTACTAGACCAATTAATAGAAGGATTATGACATACTAGCCAGGGATGACCCAAAACAACAGGTGTAAACGGTGAACGGAAAATCAAAAAAGAAATAGTCTCACTGTGGTTACCAGATACTGTGAGGGTTAAAGGTAGTGTCTCAAATCTGATACTGGGAAGATGACTACCATCTAAGGCGAACATGGGCGTAGGCTTATCTAACTCTCTGAAAGGAATGTCATGTTTCCGAACCCATGCTTCGTCCATGAAACAACCCTCAGCCCCAGAGTCTATCAAGGCACTACATGTAGCACCCGAACCGGTCCAGCGTAGGTGGACCGACAAAGTAGTACAGGACTTTGATGGAGAGACTTGAGTAGTTGCGCTCACCTGTAGCCCTCCGCTTACAGATGAGCTCTGGCTTTTACTGGACAAGAATTAACAAAATGTCCAGCAACTCCGCAATAGAGGCACAGGCGGTTGGTGATCCTCCGTTCCCTCTCCTTATTCGAGATGCGAATCCCTCCCAGCTGCATGGGCTCAGTCTCAAAGCCAGAGGGGGGAGATGGTTGCGATGCGGAGCAGGGAAACACCGTTGATGCGAGCTCTCTTCCACGAGCCCGGTGACGAAGATCTACCCGTCGTTCTATGCGGATGGCGAGAGCAATCAAAGAGTCCACATCTGAAGGAACCTCCCGGGAGAGAATCTCATCCTTAACCACTGCGTGGAGTCCCTCCAGAAAACGAGCGAGCAGCGCCGGCTCGTTCCACTCACTAGAGGCAGCAAGAGTGCGAAACTCAATGGAATAATCCGTTATGGACCGTTCACCTTGGCATAAGGAAGCCAGGACCCTAGAAGCCTCCCCACCAAAAACTGAACGGTCAAAAACCCGAATCATCTCCTCTTTAAAGTTCTGGAATACGTTAGAGCAATCAGCCCTTGCCTCCCAGATAGCTGTGCCCCATTCTCGAGCCCGGCCAGTAAGGAGTGAAATGACGTAAGCAACCCGAGCTCTCTCTCTAGAGTATGTGTTGGGTTGGAGAGAGAACACAATCTCACACTGCGTGAGAAAGGAGCGGCACTCAGTGGGCTGCCCGGAGTAGCAAGGTGGGTTATTAACCCTAGGTTCTGGAGGCTCGGCAGGCCAGGAAGTAACAGGTGGCACGAGACGTAGACTCTGGAACTGTCCAGAGAGGTCGGAAACCTGAGCAGCCAGGTTCTCCACGGCATGGCGAGCAGCAGACAATTCCTGCTCGTGTCTGCCGAGCATGGCTCCTTGGATCTCGACGGCAGTGTAACGAGCGTCTGAAGTCGCTGGGTCCATTCCTTGGTCGGTTCCTTCTGTCATGCAGGTGAAAGAGGACCCAAAAGCGACTTAACAGAAACAGAGTTTATTAAAGTCCAAAACGGAATAACAGAAATCCTCTAGACTTGTAGAGGGGAAACAACTGGAGAAGCGGCCACAGACTGCAGGTCGCTTCGGGTAGGCGCAGGCCGTAGTCGACTGAGACACCTGCTCACACGCAGCATCTGATGAAGGCACAAAACACGACAGGACAGGGTGATACACAATCACGGCAAAAACACGACAGGACAGGGCGAAACGCAATCACAGCATGGTGAATACAATACAAGGAACCGACGGGACAGGAACGGATCACAAAGGAATAAATAGGGACTCTAATCAGGGGAAAGGATCGGGAACAGGTGTGGGAAGACTAAGTGATGATTAGGGGAATAGGAACAGCTGGGAGCAGGAACGGAACGACAGAGAGAAGAGAGAGCGAGAGAGTGAGAGAGGGAGGGGGAGAGAGAGGGATAGAAGGAGGGAAAGAACCAAACAAGACCAGCAGAGGGAAACGAATAGCATGGGGAGCACAGGGACAAGACATGACAATGAATGACAAACATGAC
>NW_025757659.1:0-5412 GCF_021184085.1 Oncorhynchus gorbuscha
TGTCATGTTTGTCATTTATTATCATGTCTTGTCCCTGTGCTCCCCATTCTGTTCGTTTCCCTCTGCTGGTCTTATTGGGTTCTTTCCTCTTTCTATCCCTCTCTCTCCCCTCCCCCTCTCACTCTCTCGCCTCTCTTCTCTCTATCGTTCCGTTCCTGCTCCCAGCTGTTCCTATTCCCCTAATCATCATTTAGTCTTCCCACACCTGTTCCCGATCCTTTCCCCTGATTAGAGTCCCTATTTATTCCTTTGTGTTCCGTTCCTGTCCCGTCGGTTCCTTGTTTAGTATTCACCATGCTGTGATTGCGTTTCGCCCTGTCCTGTCGTGTTTTTGCTGTGATTGTGTATCGCCCTGTCCTGTCGTGTTTTTTGCCTTCATCAGATGCTGCGTGTGAGCAGGTGTCTCTGTCTACTACGGCCTGCGCCTACCCGAAGCGACCTGCAGTCTGTGGCCGCTTCTCCAGTTATTCCCCTCTACAGACTAGAGGATTTCTGTTATTCCCTGTTTGGACTTAAATAAACTCTGTTTCTGTTAAGTCGCTTTTGAGTCCTCTTTCACCTGCATGACAGAAGGAACCGACCAAGGAATGGACCCAGCGACTTCAGACGCTCGTTACACTGCCGTCGAGATCCAAGGAGCCATGCTCGGCAGACACGAGCAGGAATTGTCTGCTGCTCGCCATGCCGTGGAGAACCTGGCCGCTCAGGTTTCCGACCTCTCTGGACAGTTCCAGAGTCTACGCCTCGTGCCACCTGTTACTTCCTGGCCTGCCGAGCCTCCAGAACCTAGGGTTAATAACCCACCTTGCTACTCCGGGCAGCCCACTGAGTGCCGCTCCTTTCTCACGCAGTGTGAGATTGTGTTCTCTCTCCAACCCAACACATACTCTGAGAGAGAGCTCGGGTTGCTTACGTCATTTCACTCCTTACTGGCCGGGCTCGAGAATGGGGCACAGCTATCTGGGAGGCAAGGGCTGATTGCTCTAACAAATTCCAGAACTTTAAAGAGGAGATGATTCGGGTTTTTGACCGTTCAGTTTTTGGTAGGGAGGCTTCTAGGGCCCTGGCTTCCTTATGCCAAGGTGAACGGTCCATAACGGATTATTCTATTGAGTTTCGCACTCTTGCTGCCTCTAGTGAGTGGAACGAGCCGGCGCTGCTCGCTCGTTTTCTGGAGGGACTCCACGCAGTGGTTAAGGATGAGATTCTCTCCCGGGAGGTTCCTTCAGATGTGGACTCTTTGATTGCTCTCGCCATCCGCATAGAACGACGGGTAGATCTTCGTCACCGGGCTCGTGGAAGAGAGCTCGCATCAACGGTGTTTCCCTGCTCCGCATCGCAACCATCTCCCTCCTCTGGCTTTGAGACTGAGCCCATGCAGCTGGGAGGGATTCGCATCTCGAATAAGGAGAGGGAACGGAGGATCACCAACCGCCTGTGCCTCTATTACGGAGTTGCTGGACATTTTGTTAATTCATGTCCAGTAAGAGCCAGAGCTCATCTGTAAGCGGAGGGCTACAGGTGAGCGCAACTACTCAAGTCTCTCCATCAAAATCCTGTACTACTTTGTCGGTCCATCTACGCTGGACCGGTTCGGGTGCTACATGTAGTGCCTTGATAGACTCTGGGGCTGAGGGTTGTTTCATGGACGAAGCATGGGTTCGGAAACATGACATTCCTTTCAGAGAGTTAGATAAGCCTACGCCCATGTTCGCCTTAGATGGTAGTCATCTTCCCAGTATCAGATTTGAGACACTACCTTTAACCCTCACAGTATCTGGTAACCACAGTGAGACTATTTCTTTTTGATTTTTCGTTCACCGTTTACACCTGTTGTTTTGGGTCATCCCTGGCTAGTATGTCATAATCCTTCTATTAATTGGTCTAGTAATTCTATCCTATCCTGGAACGTTTCTTGTCATGTGAAGTGTTTAATGTCTGCCATCCCTCCCGTTTCTTCTGTCCCTACTTCTCAGGAGGAACCTGGCGATTTGACAGGAGTGCCGGAGGAATATCATGATCTGCGCACGGTCTTCAGTCGGTCCCGAGCCAACTCCCTTCCTCCTCACCGGTCGTATGATTGTAGTATTGATCTCCTTCCAGGGACCACTCCTCCTCGAGGTAGACTATACTCTCTGTCGGCTCCCGAACGTAAGGCTCTCGAGGATTATTTGTCTGTGTCTCTTGACGCCGGTACCATAGTGCCTTCTTCTTCTCCGGCCGGGGCGGGGTTCTTTTTGTTAAGAAGAAGGACGGTACTCTGCGCCCTGCGTGGATTATCGAGGGCTGAATGACATAACGGTTAAGAATCGTTATCCGCTTCCCCTTATGTCATCAGCCTTCGAGATTCTGCAGGGAGCCAGGTGCTTTACTAAGTTGGACCTTCGTAACACTTACCATCTCGTGCGCATCAGAGAGGGGGACGAGTGGAAAACGGCGTTTAACACTCCGTTAGGGCATTTTGAGTACCGGGTTCTGCCGTTCGGTCTCGCCAATGCGCCAGCTGTTTTTCAGGCATTAGTTAATGATGTTCTGAGAGACATGCTGAACATTTTTGTTTTTGTCTATCTTGACGATATCCTGATTTTTTCTCCGTCACTCGAGATTCATGTTCAGCACGTTCGACGTGTTCTACAGCGCCTTTTAGAGAATTGTCTCTACGTAAAGGCTGAGAAGTGCTCTTTTCATGTCTCCTCCGTTACTTTTCTCGGTTCCGTTATTTCCGCTGAAGGCATTCAGATGGATTCCGCTAAGGTCCAAGCTGTCAGTGATTGGCCCGTTCCAAGGTCACGTGTCGAGTTGCAGCGCTTTTTAGGTTTCGCTAATTTCTATCGGCGTTTCATTCGTAATTTCGGTCAAGTTGCTGCCCCTCTCACAGCTCTTACTTCTGTCAAGACGTGTTTTAAGTGGTCCGGTTCCGCCCAGGGAGCTTTTGATCTTCTAAAAGAACGTTTTACGTCCGCTCCTATCCTCGTTACTCCTGACGTCACTAGACAATTCATTGTCGAGGTTGACGCTTCAGAGGTAGGCGTGGGAGCCATTCTATCCCAGCGCTTCCAGTCTGACGATAAGGTTCATCCTTGCGCTTATTTTTCTCATCGCCTGTCGCCATCTGAGCGCAACTATGATGTGGGTAACCGTGAACTGCTCGCCATCCGCTTAGCCCTAGGCGAATGGCGACAGTGGTTGGAGGGGCGACCGTTCCTTTTGTCGTTTGGACAGACCATAAGAACCTTGAGTACATCCGTTCTGCCAAACGACTTAATGCCCGTCAAGCTCGTTGGGCGTTGTTTTTCGCTCGTTTCGAGTTTGTGATTTCTTACCGTCCGGGTAGCAAGAACACCAAGCCTGATGCCTTATCCCGTCTGTTTAGTTCTTCTGTGGCTTCTACTGATCCCGAGGGGATTCTTCCTTATGGGCGTGTTGTCGGGTTAACAGTCTGGGGAATTGAAAGACAGGTTAAGCAAGCACTCACGCACACTGCGTCGCCGCGCGCTTGTCCTAGTAACCTCCTTTTCGTTCCTGTTTCCACTCGTCTGGCTGTTCTTCAGTGGGCTCACTCTGCCAAGTTAGCTGGTCATCCCGGTGTTCGAGGCACTCTTGCGTCTATTCGCCAGCGCTTTTGGTGGCCGACTCAGGAGCGTGACACGCGCCGTTTCGTGGCTGCTTGTTCGGACTGCGCGCAGACTAAGTCGGGTAACTCTCCTCCTGCCGGTCGTCTCAGACCGCTCCCCATTCCTTCTCGACCATGGTCTCACATTGCCTTAGACTTCATTACCGGTCTGCCTTTGTCTGCGGGGAAGACTGTGATTCTGACGGTTGTCGATAGGTTCTCTAAGGCGGCACATTTCATTCCCCTCGCTAAACTTCCTTCCGCTAAGGAGACGGCACAAATCATTATTGAGAATGTATTCAGAATTCATGGCCTCCCGTTAGACGCCGTTTCAGACAGAGGCCCGCAATTCACGTCACAGTTTTGGAGGGAGTTCTGTCGTTTGATTGGTGCGTCCGTCAGTCTCTCTTCCGGGTTTCATCCCCAGTCTAACGGTCAAGCAGAGAGGGCCAATCAGACGATTGGTCGCATACTACGCAGCCTTTCTTTCAGAAACCCTGCGTCTTGGGCAGAACAGCTCCCCTGGGCAGAATACGCTCACAATTCGCTTCCTTCGTCTGCTACCGGGTTATCTCCGTTTCAGAGTAGTCTGGGTTACCAGCCTCCTCTGTTCTCATCCCAGCTTGCCGAGTCCAGCGTTCCCTCCGCTCAAGCGTTTGTCCAACGTTGTGAGCGCACCTGGAGGAGGGTGAGGTCTGCACTTTGCCGTTACAGGGCACAGACGGTGAGAGCCGCCAATAAACGCAGGATTAAGAGTCCAAGGTATTGTTGCGGCCAGAGAGTGTGGCTTTCCACTCGCAACCTTCCTCTTACGACAGCTTCTCGTAAGTTGACTCCGCGGTTCATTGGTCCGTTCCGTGTCTCCCAGGTCGTCAATCCTGTCGCTGTGCGACTAGCTTCTTCCGCGACATCTTCGTCGCGTCCATCCTGTCTTCCATGTCTCCTGTGTTAAGCCCTTTCTTCGCACCCCGTTCGTCTTCCCTCCCCCCTCCCGTCCTTGTCGAGAGCGCACCTATTTACAAGGTACATAAGATCATGGACATGTGCGTTCTACCGGGACGGGGTCACCATCCACCAGTGGATTGGGAGGGTTACGGTCTTGAGGAGGGAGTTGGGGTTCCGTCTCGGGACGTGCTGGACTTGTTCACTCATCGATGATTTCCTCCGTTGCATGGGATTCCTCCTCGAGTGCGCCAGGAGGCGTCGGTGAGATGGGGGGAGTACTGTCATGTTTTGTCATTTATTATCATCTTGTCCCTGTGCTCCCCCATTCTATTAAGATTTTCCCTCTGCTGGTCTTATTTGGTTCTTTCCCTCTTTCTATCCCTCTCTCTCCCCCTCCCTCTCTCACTCTCTCGCTCTCTCTTCTCTCTATCGTTCCGTTCCTGCTCCCAGCTGTTCCTATTCCCCTAATCATCATTTAGTCTTCCACACCTGTTCCCGATCCTTTCCCTGATTAGAGTCCCTATTTATTCCTTTGTGTTCCGTTCCTGTCCCGTCGGTTCCTTGTTTAGTATTCACCATGCTGTGATTGCGTTTCGCCCTGTCCTGTATCGTGTTTTTGCTGTGATTGTGTATCGCCCTGTCCTGTATTGTTTTTTGCCTTCATCAGATGCTGCGTGTGAGCAGGTGTCTCTGTCAGCTACGGCCTGCGCCTACCCGAAGCCGACCCTGCAGTCTGTGACGCTTCTCCAGTTATTCCCTCTACAGACTAGGAGGTTTCTGTTATTCCCTGTTTGGACTTAAATAAACTCTGTTTCTGTTAAGTCGCTTTTGAGTCCTCTTTCACCTGCATGACA
>NW_025757660.1:0-5412 GCF_021184085.1 Oncorhynchus gorbuscha
TGTCATGTTTGTCATTTATTATCATGTCTTGTCCCTGTGCTCCCCATGCTATTCGTTTCCCTCTGCTGGTCTTATTTGGTTCTTTCCCTCCTTCTATCCCTCTCTCTCCCCCTCCCTCTCTCACTCTCTCGCTCTCTCTTCTCTCTATCGTTCCGTTCCTGCTCCCAGCTGTTCCTATTCCCCTAATCATCATTTAGTCTTCCCACACCTGTTCCCGATCCTTTCCCCTGATTAGAGTCCCTATTTATTCCTTTGTGATCCGTTCCTGTCCCGTCGGTTCCTTGTATTGTATTCACCATGCTGTGATTGCGTTTCGCCCTGTCCTGTCGTGTTTTTGCTGTGATTGTGTATCGCCCTGTCCTGTCGTGTTTTTTGCCTTCATCAGATGCTGCGTGTGAGCAGGTGTCTCTGTCGACTACGGCCTGCGCCTACCCGAAGCGACCTGCAGTCTGTGGCCGCTTCTCCAGTTATTTCCCCTCTACAAGTCTAGAGGATTTCTGTTATTCCCTGTTTGGACTTAAATAAACTCTGTTTCTGTTAAGTCGCTTTTGGGTCCTCTTTCACCTGCATGACAGAAGGAACCGACCAAGGAATGGACCCAGCGACTACAGACGCTCGTTACACTGCCGTCAGGATCCAAGGAGCCATGCTCGGCAGACACGAGCAGGAATTGTCTGCTGCTCGCCATGCCGTGGAGAACCTGGCCGCTCAGGTTTCCGACCTCTCTGGACAGTTCCAGAGTCTACGTCTCGTGCCACCTGTTACTTCCTGGCCTGCCGAGCCTCCAGAACCTAGGGTTAATAACCCACCTTGCTACTCCGGGCAGCCCACTGAGTGTCGCTCCTTTCTCACGCAGTGTGAGATTGTGTTCTCTCTCCAACCCAACACATACTCTAGAGAGAGAGCTCGGGTTGCTTACGTCATTTCACTCCTTACTGGCCGGGCTCGAGAATGGGGCACAGCTATCTGGGAGGCAAGGGCTGATTGCTCTAACAAATTCCAGAACTTTAAAGAGGAGATGATTCGGGTTTTTGACCGTTCAGTTTTTGGTAGGGAGGCTTCTAGGGCCCTGGCTTCCTTATGCCAAGGTGAACGGTCCATAACGGATTATTCTATTGAGTTTCGCACTCTTGCTGCCTCTAGTGAGTGGAACGAGCCGGCGCTGCTCGCTCGTTTTCTGGAGGGACTCCACGCAGTGGTTAAGGATGAGATTCTCTCCCGGGAGGTTCCATCAGATGTGGATTCTTTGATTGCTCTCGCCATCCGCATAGAACGACGGGTAGATCTTCGTCACCGGGCTCGTGGAAGAGAGCTCGCATCAACGGTGTTTCCCTGCTCCGCATCGCAACCATCTCCCTCCTCTGGCTTTGAGACTGAGCCCATGCAGCTGGGAGGGATTCGCATCTCGAATAAGGAGAGGGAATGGAGGATCACCAACCGCCTGTGCCTCTATTGCGGAGTTGCTGGACATTTTGTTAATTCATGTCCAGTAAGAGGCCAGAGCCCATCAGTAAGCGGAGGGCTACTGGTGAGCGCTACTACTCAGGTCCCTTCATCTAGATCTTGTACTACTATGTCGGTCCATCTACGCTGGACCGGTTCGGGTGCTACATGCAGTGCTTTGATTGACTCTGGGGCTGAGGGTTGTTTCATGGACGAAGCATGGGCTCGGAAACATAACATTCCTTTCAGACCGTTAGACAGGCCTACGCCCATGTTTGCCTTAGATGGTAGTCATCTTCCCAGTATCAAATTTGAGACACTACCTTTAACTCTCACAGTATCTGGTAACCACAGTGAGACTATTTCTTTTTTGATTTTCCGTTCACCGTTTACACCTGTTGTTTTGGGTCATCCCTGGCTTGTATGTCATAATCCTTCTATTAATTGGTCTAGTAATTCTATCCTATCCTGGAACGTTTCTTGTCATGTGAAGTGTTTAATGTCTGCCATCCCTCCCGTTTCTTCTGTCCCTACTTCTCAGGAGGAACCTGGCGATTTGACAGGAGTGCCGGAGGAATATCATGATCTGCGCACGGTCTTCAGTCGGTCCCGAGCCAACTCCCTTCCTCCTCACCGGTCGTATGATTGTAGTATTGATCTCCTTCCGGGGACCACTCCTCCTCGAGGTAGACTATACTCTCTGTCGGCTCCCGAACGTAAGGCTCTCGAGGATTATTTGTCTGTGTCTCTTGACGCCGGTACCATAGTGCCTTCTTCTTCTCCGGCCGGGGCGGGGTTCTTTTTGTTAAAAGAAGGACGGTACTCTGCGCCCCTGCGTGGATTATCGAGGGCTGAATGACATAACGGTTAAGAATCGTTATCCGCTTCCCCTTATGTCATCAGCCTTCGAGATTCTGCAGGGAGCCAGGTGCTTTACTAAGTTGGACCTTCGTAACGCTTACCATCTCGTGCGCATCAGAGAGGGGGACGAGTGGAAAACGGCGTTTAACACTCCGTTAGGGCATTTTGAGTACCGGGTTCTGCCGTTCGGTCTCGCCAATGCGCCAGCTGTTTTTCAGGCATTAGTTAATGATGTTCTGAGAGACATGCTGAACATTTTTGTTTTTGTCTATCTTGACGATATCCTGATTTTTCTCCGTCACTCGAGATTCATGTTCAGCACGTTCGACGTGTTCTACAGCGCCTTTTAGAGAATTGTCTCTACGTAAAGGCTGAGAAGTGCTCTTTTCATGTCTCCTCCGTTACTTTTCTCGGTTCCGTTATTTCCGCTGAAGGCATTCAGATGGATTCCGCTAAGGTCCAAGCTGTCAGTGATTGGCCCGTTCCAAGGTCACGTGTCGAGTTGCAGCGCTTTTTAGGTTTCGCTAATTTCTATCGGCGTTTCATTCGTAATTTCGGTCAAGTTGCTGCCCCTCTCACAGCTCTTACTTCTGTCAAGACGTGTTTTAAGTGGTCCGGTTCCGCCCAGGGAGCTTTTGATCTTCTAAAAGAACGTTTTACGTCCGCTCCTATCCTCGTTACTCCTGACGTCACTAGACAATTCATTGTCGAGGTTGACGCTTCAGAGGTAGGCGTGGGAGCCATCCTATCCCAGCGCTTCCAGTCTGACGATAAGGTTCATCCTTGCGCTTATTTTTCTCATCGCCTGTCGCCATCTGAGCGCAACTATGATGTGGGTAACCGTGAACTGCTCGCCATCCGCTTAGCCCTAGGCGAATGGCGACAGTGGTTGGAGGGGCGACCGTTCCTTTTGTCGTTTGGACAGACCATAAGAACCTTGAGTACATCCGTTCTGCCAAACGACTTAATGCCCGTCAAGCTCGTTGGGCGTTGTTTTCGCTCGTTTCGAGTTTGTGATTTCTTACCGTCCGGGTAGCAAGAACACCAAGCCTGATGCCTTATCCCGTCTGTTTAGTTCTTCTGTGGCTTCTACTGATCCCGAGGGGATTCTTCCTTATGGGCGTGTTGTCGGGTTAACAGTCTGGGGAATTGAAAGACAGGTTAAGCAAGCACTCACGCACACTGCGTCGCCGCGCGCTTGTCCTAGTAACCTCCTTTTCGTTCCTGTTTCCACTCGTCTGGCTGTTCTTCAGTGGGCTCACTCTGCCAAGTTAGCTGGTCATCCCGGTGTTCGAGGCACTCTTGCGTCTATTCGCCAGCGCTTTTGGTGGCCGACTCAGGAGCGTGACACGCGCCGTTTCGTGGCTGCTTGTTCGGACTGCGCGCAGACTAAGTCGGGTAACTCTCCTCCTGCCGGTCGTCTCAGACCGCTCCCCATTCCTTCTCGACCATGGTCTCACATTGCCTTAGACTTCATTACCGGTCTGCCTTTGTCTGCGGGGAAGACTGTGATTCTGACGGTTGTCGATAGGTTCTCTAAGGCGGCACATTTCATTCCCCTCGCTAAACTTCCTTCCGCTAAGGAGACGGCACAAATCATTATTGAGAATGTATTCAGAATTCATGGCCTCCCGTTAGACGCCGTTTCAGACAGAGGCCCGCAATTCACGTCACAGTTTTGGAGGGAGTTCTGTCGTTTGATTGGTGCGTCCGTCAGTCTCTCTTCCGGGTTTCATCCCCAGTCTAACGGTCAAGCAGAGAGGGCCAATCAGACGATTGGTCGCATACTACGCAGCCTTTCTTTCAGAAACCCTGCGTCTTGGGCAGAACAGCTCCCCTGGGCAGAATACGCTCACAATTCGCTTCCTTCGTCTGCTACCGGGTTATCTCCGTTTCAGAGTAGTCTGGGTTACCAGCCTCCTCTGTTCTCATCCCAGCTTGCCGAGTCCAGCGTTCCCTCCGCTCAAGCGTTTGTCCAACGTTGTGAGCGCACCTGGAGGAGGGTGAGGTCTGCACTTTGCCGTTACAGGGCACAGACGGTGAGAGCCGCCAATAAACGCAGGATTAAGAGTCCAAGGTATTGTTGCGGCCAGAGAGTGTGGCTTTCCACTCGCAACCTTCCTCTTACGACAGCTTCTCGTAAGTTGACTCCGCGGTTCATTGGTCCGTTCCGTGTCTCCCAGGTCGTCAATCCTGTCGCTGTGCGACTGCTTCTTCCGCGACATCTTCGTCGCGTCCATCCTGTCTTCCATGTCTCCTGTGTTAAGCCCTTTCTTCGCACCCCCGTTCGTCTTCCCTCCCCCTCCCGTCCTTGTCGAGAGCGCACCTATTTACAAGGTACATAAGATCATGGACATGCGTTCTCGGGGACGGGGTCACCAATACCTAGTGGATTGGGAGGGTTACGGTCCTGAGGAGAGGAGTTGGGTTCCGTCTCGGGACGTGCTGGACCGTTCACTCATCGATGATTTCCTCCGTTGCCGCCAGGATTCCTCCTCGAGTGCGCCAGGAGGCGCTCGGTGAGTGGGGGGTACTGTCATGTTTGTCATTTATTATCATGTCTTGTCCCTGTGCTCCCCATGCTATTCGTTTCCCTCTGCTGGTCTTATTTGGTTCTTTCCCTCCTTCTATCCCTCTCTCTCCCCCTCCCTCTCTCACTCTCTCGCTCTCTCTTCTCTCTATCGTTCCGTTCCTGCTCCCAGCTGTTCCTATTCCCCTAATCATCATTTAGTCTTCCCACACCTGTTCCCGATCCTTTCCCCTGATTAGAGTCCCTATTTATTCCTTTGTGATCCGTTCCTGTCCCGTCGGTTCCTTGTATTGTATTCACCATGCTGTGATTGCGTTTCGCCCCTGTCCTGTCGTGTTTTTGCTGTGATTGTGTATCGCCCTGTCCTGTCGTGTTTTTTGCCTTCATCAGATGCTGCGTGTGAGCAGGTGTCTCTGTCGACTACGGCCTGCGCCTACCCGAAGCGACCTGCAGTCTGTGGCCGCTTCTCCAGTTATTTCCCCTCTACAAGTCTAGAGGATTTCTGTTATTCCCTGTTTGGACTTAAATAAACTCTGTTTCTGTTAAGTCGCTTTTGGGTCCTCTTTCACCTGCATGAC
>NW_025757661.1:0-5411 GCF_021184085.1 Oncorhynchus gorbuscha
TGTCATGTTTGTCATTTATTGTCATGTCTTGTCCCTGTGCTCCCCATGCTATTCGTTTCCCTCTGCTGGTCTTGTTTGGTTCTTTCCCTCCTTCTATCCCTCTCTCTCCCCTCCCTCTCTCACTCTCTCGCTCTCTCTTCTCTCTGTCGTTCCGTTCCTGCTCCCAGCTGTTCCTATTCCCCTAATCATCATTTAGTCTTCCCACACCTGTTCCCGATCCTTTCCCCTGATTAGATTCCCTATTTATTCCTTTGTGATCCGTTCCTGTCCCGTCGGTTCCTTGTATTGTATTCACCATGCTGTGATTGCGTTTCGCCCTGTCCTGTCGTGTTTTTGCCGTGATTGTGTATCACCCTGTCCTGTCGTGTTTTGTGCCTTCATCAGATGCTGCGTGTGAGCAGGTGTCTCAGTCGACTACGGCCTGCGCCTACCCGAAGCGACCTGCAGTCTGTGGCCGCTTCTCCAGTTGTTTCCCCTCTACAAGTCTAGAGGATTTCTGTTATTCCGTTTTGGACTTTAATAAACTCTGTTTCTGTTAAGTCGCGTTTGGGTCCTCTTTCACCTGCATGACAGAAGGAACCGACCAAGGAATGGACCCAGCGACTTCAGACGCTCGTTACACTGCCGTCGAGATCCAAGGAGCCATGCTCGGCAGACACGAGCAGGAATTGTCTGCTGCTCGCCATGCCGTGGAGAACCTGGCCGCTCAGGTTTCCGACCTCTCTGGACAGTTCCAGAGTCTACGTCTCGTGCCACCTGTTACTCCCTGGCCTGCCGAGCCTCCAGAACCTAGGGTTAATAACCCACCTTGCTACTCCGGGCAGCCCACTGAGTGCCGCTCCTTTCTCACGCAGTGTGAGATTGTGTTCTCTCTCCAACCCCACACATACTCTAGAGAGAGAGCTCGGGTTGCTTACGTCATTTCACTCCTTACTGGCCGGGCTCGAGAATGGGGCACAGCTATCTGGGAGGCAAGGGCTGATTGCTCTAACAAATTCCAGAACTTTAAAGAGGAGATGATTCGGGTTTTTGACCGTTCAGTTTTTGGTGGGGAGGCTTCTAGGGCCCTGGCTTCCTTATGCCAAGGTGAACGGTCCATAACGGATTATTCCATTGAGTTTCGCACTCTTGCTGCCTCTAGTGAGTGGAACGAGCCGGCGCTGCTCGCTCGTTTTCTGGAGGGACTCCACGCAGTGGTTAAGGATGAGATTCTCTCCCGGGAGGTTCCTTCAGATGTGGACTCTTTGATTGCTCTCGCCATCCGCATAGAACGACGGGTAGATCTTCGTCACCGGGCTCGTGGAAGAGAGCTCGCATCAACGGTGTTTCCCTGCTCCGCATCGCAACCATCTCCCTCCTCTGGCTTTGAGACTGAGCCCATGCAGCTGGGAGGGATTCGCATCTCGAATAAGGAGAGGGAACGGAGGATCACCAACCGCCTGTGCCTCTATTGCGGAGTTGCTGGACATTTTGTTAATTCATGTCCAGTAAGAGGCCAGAGCCCATCAGTAAGCGGAGGGCTACTGGTGAGCGCTACTACTCAGGTCCCTTCATCTAGATCTTGTACTACTATGTCGGTCCATCTACGCTGGACCGGTTCGGGTGCTACATGCAGTGCTTTGATTGACTCTGGGGCTGAGGGTTGTTTCATGGACGAAGCATGGGCTCGGAAACATAACATTCCTTTCAGACCGTTAGACAGGCCTACGCCCATGTTTGCCTTAGATGGTAGTCATCTTCCCAGTATCAAATTTGAGACACTACCTTTAACTCTCACAGTATCTGGTAACCACAGTGAGACTATTTCTTTTTTGATTTTCCGTTCACCGTTTACACCTGTTGTTTTGGGTCATCCCTGGCTTGTATGTCATAATCCTTCTATTAATTGGTCTAGTAATTCTATCCTATCCTGGAACGTTTCTTGTCATGTGAAGTGTTTAATGTCTGCCATCCCTCCCATTTCTTCTGTCCCTACTTCTCAGGAGGAACCTGGCGATTTGACAGGAGTGCCGGAGGAATATCATGATCTGCGCACGGTCTTCAGTCGGTCCCGAGCCAACTCCCTTCCTCCTCACCGGTCGTATGATTGTAGTATTGATCTCCTTCCGGGGACCACTCCTCCTCGAGGTAGACTATACTCTCTGTCGGCTCCCGAACGTAAGGCTCTCGAGGATTATTTGTCTGTGTCTCTTGACGCCGGTACCATAGTGCCTTCTTCTTCTCCGGCCGGGGCGGGGTTCTTTTTGTTAAAAAGAAGGACGGTACTCTGCGCCCCTGCGTGGATTATCGAGGGCTGAATGACATAACGGTTAAGAATCGTTATCCGCTTCCCCTTATGTCATCAGCCTTCGAGATTCTGCAGGGAGCCAGGTGCTTTACTAAGTTGGACCTTCGTAACGCTTACCATCTCGTGCGCATCAGAGAGGGGGACGAGTGGAAAACGGCGTTTAACACTCCGTTAGGGCATTTTGAGTACCGGGTTCTGCCGTTCGGTCTCGCCAATGCGCCAGCTGTTTTTCAGGCATTAGTTAATGATGTTCTGAGAGACATGCTGAACATTTTTGTTTTTGTCTATCTTGACGATATCCTGATTTTTTCTCCGTCACTCGAGATTCATGTTCAGCACGTTCGACGTGTTCTACAGCGCCTTTTAGAGAATTGTCTCTACGTAAAGGCTGAGAAGTGCTCTTTTCATGTCTCCTCCGTTACTTTTCTCGGTTCCGTTATTTCCGCTGAAGGCATTCAGATGGATTCCGCTAAGGTCCAAGCTGTCAGTGATTGGCCCGTTCCAAGGTCACGTGTCGAGTTGCAGCGCTTTTTAGGTTTCGCTAATTTCTATCGGCGTTTCATTCGTAATTTCGGTCAAGTTGCTGCCCCTCTCACAGCTCTTACTTCTGTCAAGACGTGTTTTAAGTGGTCCGGTTCCGCCCAGGGAGCTTTTGATCTTCTAAAAGAACGTTTTACGTCCGCTCCTATCCTCGTTACTCCTGACGTCACTAGACAATTCATTGTCGAGGTTGGCGCTTCAGAGGTAGGCGTGGGAGCCATCCTATCCCAGCGCTTCCAGTCTGACGATAAGGTTCATCCTTGCGCTTATTTTTCTCATCGCCTGTCGCCATCTGAGCGCAACTATGATGTGGGTAACCGTGAACTGCTCGCCATCCGCTTAGCCCTAGGCGAATGGCGACAGTGGTTGGAGGGCGACCGTTCCTTTTGTCGTTTGGACAGACCATAAGAACCTTGAGTACATCCGTTCTGCCAAACGACTTAATGCCCGTCAAGCTCGTTGGGCGTTGTTTTTCGCTCGTTTCGAGTTTGTGATTTCTTACCGTCCGGGTAGCAAGAACACCAAGCCTGATGCCTTATCCCGTCTGTTTAGTTCTTCTGTGGCTTCTACTGATCCCGAGGGGATTCTTCCTTATGGGCGTGTTGTCGGGTTAACAGTCTGGGGAATTGAAAGACAGGTTAAGCAAGCACTCACGCACACTGCGTCGCCGCGCGCTTGTCCTAGTAACCTCCTTTTCGTTCCTGTTTCCACTCGTCTGGCTGTTCTTCAGTGGGCTCACTCTGCCAAGTTAGCTGGTCATCCCGGTGTTCGAGGCACTCTTGCGTCTATTCGCCAGCGCTTTTGGTGGCCGACTCAGGAGCGTGACACGCGCCGTTTCGTGGCTGCTTGTTCGGACTGCGCGCAGACTAAGTCGGGTAACTCTCCTCCTGCCGGTCGTCTCAGACCGCTCCCCATTCCTTCTCGACCATGGTCTCACATTGCCTTAGACTTCATTACCGGTCTGCCTTTGTCTGCGGGGAAGACTGTGATTCTGACGGTTGTCGATAGGTTCTCTAAGGCGGCACATTTCATTCCCCTCGCTAAACTTCCTTCCGCTAAGGAGACGGCACAAATCATTATTGAGAATGTATTCAGAATTCATGGCCTCCCGTTAGACGCCGTTTCAGACAGAGGTCCGCAATTCACGTCACAGTTTTGGAGGGAGTTCTGTCGTTTGATTGGTGCGTCCGTCAGTCTCTCTTCCGGGTTTCATCCCCAGTCTAACGGTCAAGCAGAGAGGGCCAATCAGACGATTGGTCGCATACTACGCAGCCTTTCTTTCAGAAACCCTGCGTCTTGGGCAGAACAGCTCCCCTGGGCAGAATACGCTCACAATTCGCTTCCTTCGTCTGCTACCGGGTTATCTCCGTTTCAGAGTAGTCTGGGTTACCAGCCTCCTCTGTTCTCATCCCAGCTTGCCGAGTCCAGCGTTCCCTCCGCTCAAGCGTTTGTCCAACGTTGTGAGCGCACCTGGAGGAGGGTGAGGTCTGCACTTTGCCGTTACAGGGCACAGACGGTGAGAGCCGCCAATAAACGCAGGATTAAGAGTCCAAGGTATTGTTGCGGCCAGAGAGTGTGGCTTTCCACTCGCAACCTTCCTCTTACGACAGCTTCTCGTAAGTTGACTCCGCGGTTCATTGGTCCGTTCCGTGTCTCCCAGGTCGTCAATCCTGTCGCTGTGCGACTGCTTCTTCCGCGACATCTTCGTCGCGTCCATCCTGTCTTCCATGTCTCCTGTGTTAAGCCTTTTCTTCGCACCCCCGTTCGTCTTCCCTCCCCCCTCCCGTCCTTGTCGAGAGCGCACCTATTTACAAGGTACATAAGATTATGGACATGCGTTCTCGGGGACGGGGTCACCAATACCTAGTGGATTGGGAGGGTTACGGTCCTGAGGAGAGGAGTTGGGTTCCGTCTCGGGACGTGCTGGACCGTTCGCTCATCGATGATTTCCTCCGTTGCCGCCAGGATTCCTCCTCGAGTGCGCCAGGAGGCGCTCGGTGAGTGGGGGGTACTGTCATGTTTGTCATTTATTGTCATGTCTTGTCCCTGTGCTCCCCATGCTATTCGTTTCCCTCTGCTGGTCTTGTTTGGTTCTTTCCCTCCTTCTATCCCTCTCTCTCCCCCTCCCTCTCTCACTCTCTCGCTCTCTCTTCTCTCTGTCGTTCCGTTCCTGCTCCCAGCTGTTCCTATTCCCCTAATCATCATTTAGTCTTCCCACACCTGTTCCCGATCCTTTCCCCTGATTAGATTCCCTATTTATTCCTTTGTGATCCGTTCCTGTCCCGTCGGTTCCTTGTATTGTATTCACCATGCTGTGATTGCGTTTCGCCCTGTCCTGTCGTGTTTTTGCCGTGATTGTGTATCACCCTGTCCTGTCGTGTTTTGTGCCTTCATCAGATGCTGCGTGTGAGCAGGTGTCTCAGTCGACTACGGCCTGCGCCTACCCGAGCGACCTGCAGTCTGTGGCCGCTTCTCCAGTTGTTTCCCCTCTACAAGTCTAGAGGATTTCTGTTATTCCGTTTTGGACTTTAATAAACTCTGTTTCTGTTAAGTCGCGTTTGGGTCCTCTTTCACCTGCATGACA
>NW_025757662.1:0-5410 GCF_021184085.1 Oncorhynchus gorbuscha
GAGCTGGGCCCATAATCCAGAGGTTGATGGATCAAAAACAATTTCCACTAACCAGCTTTTTTAGCATTGAAGTGCAAACAAATATTTTAAAAATATGTGTAAGTGCCATTATACATTTTTTTTTTTTACCTCTTCCATCAGTTCGTATTGGTCATATTGATTACAAAGAACCCCAGTGGCCTTAGACACTGGCCTCCTAAGCCATGGATTGTGAGATCTAGTCTTTTCTGAAATGTCTGAAAGCAGAGTGGCGCAGTGGAAGTATGCTGGGCGCATAACCCAGAGGTTGATGGATCAAAGCTTTTCCTGCTAACAAGCTTTTTTAGCATTGAAGTGCGAACAAATGTTTTTAAAAATGGTAGTTTCATTCCATGTGTAAGTGCCATTTTACATTTTTTTTGCCTCTTCCATCAGTTCGTATTGGTCATATTGATTACAAATAACCCCAGTGGCCTTAGACACTGGCCTCCTAAGCCATGGATTGTGAGATCTAGTCTTTTCTGAAATGGCTGAAAGCAGAGTGGCGCAGCGGAAGTGTGCTGGGCGCATAACCCAGAGGTTGATGGATCAAAAGCTTTTCCTGCTAACAAGCTTTTTTTAGCATTGAAGTGCAAACAAATATTTTAAAAAATGCGTAGTTTCATTCCATGTGTAAGTGCCATTTTACATTTTTTTGCCTCTTCCATCAGTTCGTATTGGTCATATTGATTACAAATAACCCCAGTGGCCGAAGACACTGGCCTCCTAAGCCATGGATTGTGAGGTTTAGTCTTTTCTGAAGTGGCTGAAAGCAGAGTTGTGCAGCGGATGCGAGCTGGGCCCATAACCCAGAGGTCAATGGATTGAAACCATCCTCTGCTAACCAGTCTGTTTTTAAAATGAAACGCAAACAGAAATAAGAAAGCGGAATTTCATGGGCATGTGTCAGTGCCATACATTACACATTGTTTTTGCTGCTTCTATCAGTTTGTACTGGTTGTGAAAAGTAAAAAGTGCCCCAGTGGCCTAATGGATAAGGCACTGGCCTCCTAAGCCAGGGATTGTGGGTTCAAGTCCCATCTGGGGTGTTTGAAAAATAATGGTGCACCGGAAGTTGCTGGGTCCATAACACAGAGGTTGATGGATCAAAAACTTTTCCTGCTAACAAGCTTTTTTAGCATTGAAGTTTTGCTGGGTCCATAGCATTGAAGTCAAACAAATGTTTTAAAAAAATGTTTTAAAAATGCGTAGTTTCATTCCATGTGTAAGTGCCATTTTAAAATTTTTTTGCCTCTTCCATCAGTTCGTATTGGTCATATTGATTACAAATAACCCCAGTGGCCGAAGACACTGGCCTCCTAAGCCATGGATTGTGAGGTTTAGTCTTTTCTGAAATGTCTGAAAGCAGAGTGGTGCCGTGGAAGTATGCTGGGCGCATAACCCAGAGGTTGATGGATAAAAGATTTTCCTGCTAACAAGCTTTTTTAGCATTGAGGCGAACAAAAGTTTTTGGATCAAAAGAGGTTGATGGATCAAAAGCTTTCTGCTAACAAGCTTTTTTAGCATTGAAGTGCAAACAAATTTTAAAAAAATGCGTAGTTTCATTCCATGTGTAAGTGCCATTTTACATTTTTTTTTGCCTCTTCCATCAGTTCGTATTGGTCATATTGATTACAAATAACCCCAGTGGCCTTAGACACTGGCCTCCTAAGCCATGGATTGTGAGATCTAGTCTTTTCTGAAATGGCTGAAAGCAGAGTGGTGCAGCGGAAGTGTGCTGGGCGCATAACCCAGAGGTTGATGGATCAAAAGCTTTTCCTGCTAACAAGCTTTTTTAGCATTGAAGTGCAAACAAATATTTTTAAAAAATGCGTAGTTTCATTCCATGTGTAAGTGCCATTTTACATTTTTTTTGCCTCTTCCATCAGTTCGTATTGGTCATATTGATTACAAATAACCCCAGTGGCCTTAGACACTGGCCTCCTAAGCCATGGATTGTGAGATCTAGTCTTTTCTGAAATGGCTGAAAGCAGAGTGGCGCAGCGGAAGTGTGCTGGGCGCATAACCCAGAGGTTGATGGATCAAAAGCTTTCCTGCTAACAAGCACTTTTTAGCATTGAAGTGCAAACAAATATTTTTTAAAATGCGTAGTTTCATTCCATGTGTAAGTGCCATTATACATTTTTTTTGCCTCTTCCATCAGTTCGTATTGGTCATATTGATTACAAAGAACCCCAGTGGCCTTAGACACTGGCCTCCTAAGCCATGGATTGTGAGATCTAGTCTTTTCTGAAATGGCTGAAAGCAGAGTGGCGCAGCGGAAGTGTGCTGGGCCATAACCCAGAGGTTGATGGATCAAAAGCTTTTCCTGCTAACAAGCTTTTTTAGCATTGAAGTGCAAACAAATATTTTAAAAAATGCGTAGTTTCATTCCATGTGTAAGTGCCATTTTACATTTTTTTTTGCCTCTTCCATCAGTTCGTATTGGTCATATTGATTACAAATAACCCCAGTGGCCGAAGACACTGGCCTCCTAAGCCATGGATTGTGAGGTTTAGTCTTTTCTGAAGTGGCTGAAAGCAGAGTTGTGCAGCGGATGCGAGCTGGGCCCATAACCCAGAGGTCAATGGATTGAAACCATCCTCTGCTAACCAGTCTGTTTTTAAAATGAAACGCAAACAGAAATAAGAAAGCGGAATTTCATGGGCATGTGTCAGTGCCATACATTACACATTGTTTTTGCTGCTTCTATCAGTTTGTACTGGTTGTGAAAAGTAAAAAGTGCCCCAGTGGCCTAATGGATAAGGCACTGGCCTCCTAAGCCAGGGATTGTGGGTTCAAGTCCCATCTGGGGTGTTTGAAAGATAGTGGCGCACCGGAAGTTTGCTGGGTCCATAACCCAGAGGTTGATGGATCAAAAGGTTTTCCTGCTAACCAGCTTTTTTAGCATTGAAGTGCAAACAAATGTTTTAAAAAATGCGTAGTTTCATTCCATGTGTAAGTGCCATTTTACATTTTTTTGCCTCTTCCATCAGTTCGTATTGGTCATATTGATTACAAAGAACCCCAGTGGCCTAAGACACTGGCCTCCTAAGCCATGGATTGTGAGATCTAGTCTTTTCTGAAATGTCTGAAAGCAGAGTGGTGCAGTGGAAGTGTGCTGGGCGCATAACCCAGAGGTTGATGGATCAAAAGCTTTTCCTGCTAACAAGCTTTTTTTAGCATTGAAGTGCGAACAAATGTTTTAAAAAATGCGTAGTTTCATTCCATGTGTAAGTGCCATTTTACATTTTTTTTGCCTCTTCCATCAGTTCGTATTGGTCATATTGATTACAAATAACCCCAGTGGCCGAAGACACTGGCCTCCTAAGCCATGGATTGTGAGGTTTAGTCTTTTCTGAAGTGGCTGAAAGCAGAGTTGTGCAGCGGATGCGAGCTGGGCCCATAACCCAGAGGTCAATGGATTGAAACCATCCTCTGCTAACCAGTCTGTTTTTAAAATGAAACGCAAACAGAAATAAGAAAGCGGAATTTCATGGGCATGTGTCAGTGCCATACATTACACATTGTTTTTGCTGCTTCTATCAGTTTGTACTGGTTGTGAAAAGTAAAAAGTGCCCCAGTGGCCTAATGGATAAGGCACTGGCCTCCTAAGCCAGGGATTGTGGGTTCAAGTCCCATCTGGGGTGTTTGAAAGATAGTGGCGCACAGAAAGTTTGCTGGGTCCATAACCCAGAGGTTGATGGATCAAAAACAATTTCCACTAACCAGCTTTTTTAGCATTGAAGTGCAAACAAATATTTTAAAAAATGCGTAGTTTCATTCCATGTGTAAGTGCCATTATACATTTTTTTTTACCTCTTCCATCAGTTCGTATTGGTCATATTGATTACAAAGAACCCCAGTGGCCTTAGACACTGGCCTCCTAAGCCATGGATTGTGAGATCTAGTCTTTTCTGAAATGTCTGAAAGCAGAGTGGTGCAGTGGAAGTGTGCTGGGCGCATAACCCAGAGGTTGATGGATCAAAAGCTTTTCCTGCTAACAAGCTTTTTTAGCATTGAAGTGCAACAAATGTTTTAAAAAATGCGTAGTTTCATTCCATGTGTAAGTGCCATTATACATTTTTTTTACCTCTTCCATCAGTTCGTATTGGTCATATTGATTACAAAGAACCCCAGTGGCCTTAGACACTGGCCTCCTAAGCCATGGATTGTGAGATCAAGTCTTTTCTGAAATGTCTGAAAGCAGAGTGGTGCAGTGGAAGTGTGCTGGGCGCATAACCCAGAGGTTGATGGATCAAAAGCTTTTCCTGCTAACAAGCTTTTTTAGCATTGAAGTGCGAACAAATGTTTTAAAAAATGCGTAGTTTCATTCCATGTGTAAGTGCCATTTTAAAATGTTTTTGCCTCTTCCATCAGTTCGTATTGGTCATATTGATTACAAATAACCCCAGTGGCCTTAGACACTGGCCTCCTAAGCCATGGATTGTGAGATCTAGTCTTTTCTGAAATGTCTGAAAGCAGAGTGGTGCAGTGGAAGTGTGCTGCGCATAACCCAGAGGTTGATGGATCAAAAGCTTTTCCTGCTAACAAGCTTTTTTAGCATTGAAGTGCGAACAAATGTTTTAAAAAATGCGTAGTTTCATTCCATGTGTAAGTGCCATTTTACATTTTTTTGCCTCTTCCATCAGTTCGTATTGGTCATATTGATTACAAATAACCCCAGTGGCCTTAGACACTGGCCTCCTAAGCCATGGATTGTGAGGTTTAGTCTTTTCTGAAGTGGCTGAAAGCAGAGTGGTGCAGTGGAAGTGTGCTGGGCGCATAACCCAGAGGTTGATGGATCAAAAGCTTTTCCTGCTAAAAAGCTTTTGTTAGCATTGAAGTGCGAACAAATGTTTTAAAAAATGCGTAGTTTCATTCCATGTGTAAGTGCCATTTTAAAATGTTTTTGCCTCTTCCATCAGTTCGTATTGGTCATATTGATTACAAAGAACCCCAGTGGCCTAGACACTGGCCTCCTAAGCCATGGATTGTGAGATCAAGTCTTTTCTGAAATGTCTGAAAGCAGAGTGGTGCAGTGGAAGTGTGCTGGGCGCATAACCCAGAGGTTGATGGATCAAAAGCTTTTCCTGCTAACAAGCTTTTTTTAGCATTGAAGTGCGAACAAATGTTTTAAAAAATGCGTAGTTTCATTCCATGTGTAAGTGCCATTTTACATTTTTTTTGCCTCTTCCATCAGTTCGTATTGGTCATATTGATTACAAAGAACCCCAGTGGCCTTAGACACTGGCCTCCTAAGCCATGGATTGTGAGATCTAGTCTTTTCTGAAATGACTGAAAGCAGAGTGGTGCAGCGGAGTGTGCTGGGCGCATAACCCAGAGGTTGATGGATCAAAAGCTTTTCCTGCTAACAAGCTTTTTTAGCATT
>NW_025757663.1:0-5410 GCF_021184085.1 Oncorhynchus gorbuscha
CACAGGTAAAGTAGAGATGGGCAAGCCACAGGTAAAGTAGAGATGGGCAGGCCACAGGTAAAGTAGAGATGGGCAGGCCACAGGTAAAGTAGAGATGGGCAGGCCACAGGTAAAGTAGAGATGGGCAGGCCACAGGTAAAGTAGAGATGGGCAAGCCACAGGTAAAGTAGAGATGGGCAAGCCACAGGTAAAGTAGAGATGGGCAGGCCACAGGTAAAGTAGAGATGGGCAAGCCACAGGTAAAGTAGAGATGGGCAAGCCACAGGTAAAGTAGAGATGGGCAAGCCACAGGTAAAGTAGAGATGGGCAGGCCACAGGTAAAGTAGAGATGGGCAAGCCACAGGTAAAGTAGAGACTGGCAGACCACAGGTAAAGTAGAGACTGGCAGGTCACAGGTAAAGTAGAGATGGGCAAGCCACAGGTAAAGTAGAGATGGGCAGGCCACAGGTAAAGTAGAGACTGGCAGGCCGCAGGTAAAGTAGAGACTGGGCAGGCCACAGGTAAAGTAGAGACTGGCAGACCACAGGTAAAGTAGAGATGGACAGGCCACAGGTAAAGTAGAGATGAACAGGCCACAGGTAAAGTAGAGATGGACAGGCCACAGGTAAAGTAGAGATGGGCAAGCCACAGGTAAAGTAGAGACTGGCAGGCCACAGGTAAAGTAGAGATGGACAGGCCACAGGTAAAGTAGAGACTGGCAGGCCACAGGTAAAGTAGAGACTGGCAGGCCACAGGTAAAGTAGAGACTGGCAGGCCACAGGTAAAGTAGAGACTGGCAGGCCACAGGTAAAGTAGAGACTGGCAGGCCACAGGTAAAGTAGAGATGGACAGGCCACAGGTAAAGTAGAGATGGACAGGCCACAGGTAAAGTAGAGACTGGCAGGCCACAGGTAAAGTAGAGACTGGCAGACCACAGGTAAAGTAGAGATGGGCAGGCCACAGGTAAAGTAGAGATGGACAGGCCACAGGTAAAGTAGAGACTGGCAGGCCGCAGGTAAAGTAGAGATGGGCAGGCCACAGGTAAAGTAGAGACTGGCAGACCACAGGTAAAGTAGAGATGGACAGGCCACAGGTAAAGTAGAGATGAACAGGCCACAGGTAAAGTAGAGATGGACAGGCCACAGGTAAAGTAGAGATGGGCAAGCCACAGGTAAAGTAGAGACTGGCAGGCCACAGGTAAAGTAGAGATGGACAGGCCACAGGTAAAGTAGAGATGGACAGGCCACAGGCAAAGTAGAGATGGACAGGCCACAGGCAAAGTAGAGATGGACAGGCCACAGGTAAAGTAGAGATGGGCAGGCCACAGGTAAAGTAGAGATGGGCAGGCCACAGGTAAAGTAGAGATGGACAGGCCACAGGTAAAGTAGAGATGGACAGGCCACAAGTAAAGTAGAGATGGGCAGGCCACAGGTAAAGTAGAGATGGGCAAGCCACAGGTAAAGTAGAGATGGGCAGGCCACAGGTAAAGTAGAGATGGGCAGGCCACAGGTAAAGTAGAGATGGGCAAGCCGCAGGTAAAGTAGAGATGGGCAGGCCACAGGTAAATTAGAGATGGGCAGGCCACAGGTAAATTAGAGATGGGCAGGCCACAGGTAAAGTAGAGATGGGCAAGCCACAGGTAAAGTAGAGATGGGCAGGCCACAGGTAAAGTAGAGATGGGCAGGCCACAGGTAAAGTAGAGATGGGCAAGCCACAGGTAAAGTAGAGACTGGCAGACCACAGGTAAAGTAGAGACTGGCAGGTCACAAGTAAAGTAGAGATGGGCAAGCCACAGGTAAAGTAGAGATGGGCAGGCCACAGGTAAAGTAGAGATGGGCAGGCCACAGGTAAAGTAGAGATGGGCAGGCCACAGGTAAAGTAGAGATGGGCAGGCCACAGGTAAAGTAGAGATGGGCAAGCCACAGGTAAAGTAGAGATGGGCAAGCCACAGGTAAAGTAGAGATGGGCAGGCCACAGGTAAAGTAGAGATGGGCAAGCCACAGGTAAAGTAGAGATGGGCAAGCCACAGGTAAAGTAGAGATGGGCAAGCCACAGGTAAAGTAGAGATGGGCAGGCCACAGGTAAAGTAGAGATGGGCAAGCCACAGGTAAAGTAGAGACTGGCAGACCACAGGTAAAGTAGAGACTGGCAGGTCACAGGTAAAGTAGAGATGGGCAAGCCACAGGTAAAGTAGAGATGGGCAGGCCACAGGTAAAGTAGAGACTGGCAGGCCACAGGTAAAGTAGAGATGGGCAGGCCACAGGTAAAGTAGAGACTGGCAGGCCACAGGTAAAGTAGAGATGGACAGGCCACAGGTACAGTAGAGACTGGCAGGCCACAGGTACAGTAGAGACTGGCAGGCCACAGGTACAGTAGAGACTGGCAGGCCACAGGAACAGTAGAGACTGAGGCCACAGGTACAGTGAGATGGGCACGCCACAGGTAAAGTAGAGACTGGCAGGCCACAGGTACAGTAGAGACTGGCAGGCCACAGGTACAGTAGAGACTGGCACGCCACAGGTACAAGTAGAGACTGGCAGGCCACAGGTACAGTAGAGACTGGGCAGGCCACAGGTACAGTAGAGACTGGCAGGCCACAGGTAAAGTAGAGACTGGCAGGCCACAGGTAAAGTAGAGACTGGCAGGCCACAGGTAAAGTAGAGACTGGGCAGGCCACAGGTAAAGTAGAGATGGACAGGCCACAGGTAAAGTAGAGACTGGCAGGCCACAGGTAAAGTAGAGACTGGGCAGGCCACAGGTAAAGTAGAGACTGGCAGGCCACCGGTAAAGTAGAGACTGGCAGGCCACAGGTAAAGTAGAGACTGGCAGGCCACAGGTAAAGTAGAGATGGACAGGCCACAGGTAAAGTAGAGATGGACAGGCCACAGGTAAAGTAGAGACTGGCAGGCCACAGGTAAAGTAGAGACTGGCAGACCACAGGTAAAGTAGAGATGGGCAGGCCACAGGTAAAGTAGAGATGGACAGGCCACAGGTAAAGTAGAGACTGGCAGGCCGCAGGTAAAGTAGAGATGGGCAGGCCACAGGTAAAGTAGAGACTGGCAGACCACAGGTAAAGTAGAGATGGACAGGCCACAGGTAAAGTAGAGATGGACAGGCCACAGGTAAAGTAGAGATGGACAGGCCACAGGTAAAGTAGAGACTGGCAGGCCGCAGGTAAAGTAGAGATGGGCAGGCCACAGGTAAAGTAGAGACTGGCAGGCCACAGGTAAAGTAGAGATGGACAGGCCACAGGTAAAGTAGAGATGGACAGGCCACAGGCAAAGTAGAGATGGACAGGCCACAGGCAAAGTAGAGATGGACAGGCCACAGGTAAAGTAGAGATGGGCAGGCCACAGGTAAAGTAGAGATGGGCAGGCCACAGGTAAAGTAGAGATGGACAGGCCACAGGTAAAGTAGAGATGGACAGGCCACAAGTAAAGTAGAGATGGGCAGGCCACAGGTAAAGTAGAGATGGGCAAGCCACAGGTAAAGTAGAGATGGGCAGGCCACAGGTAAAGTAGAGATGGGCAGGCCACAGGTAAAGTAGAGATGGGCAAGCCGCAGGTAAAGTAGAGATGGGCAGGCCACAGGTAAATTAGAGATGGGCAGGCCACAGGTAAATTAGAGATGGGCAGGCCACAGGTAAAGTAGAGATGGGCAAGCCACAGGTAAAGTAGAGATGGGCAGGCCACAGGTAAAGTAGAGATGGGCAGGCCACAGGTAAAGTAGAGATGGGCAAGCCACAGGTAAAGTAGAGACTGGCAGACCACAGGTAAAGTAGAGACTGGCAGGTCACAGGTAAAGTAGAGATGGGCAAGCCACAGGTAAAGTAGAGATGGGCAGGCCACAGGTAAAGTAGAGATGGGCAGGCCACAGGTAAAGTAGAGATGGGCAGGCCACAGGTAAAGTAGAGATGGGCAGGCCACAGGTAAAGTAGAGATGGGCAAGCCACAGGTAAAGTAGAGATGGGCAAGCCACAGGTAAAGTAGAGATGGGCAGGCCACAGGTAAAGTAGAGATGGGCAAGCCACAGGTAAAGTAGAGATGGGCAAGCCACAGGTAAAGTAGAGATGGGCAGGCCACAGGTAAAGTAGAGATGGGCAAGCCACAGGTAAAGTAGAGACTGGGCAGAGCCACAGGTAAAGTAGAGACTGGCAGGCCACAGGTAAAGTAGAGATGGGCAGGCCACAGGTAAAGTAGAGATGGGCAGGCCACAGGTAAAGTAGAGACTGGCAGGCCACAGGTAAAGTAGAGACTGGCAGGCCACAGGTAAAGTAGAGATGGACAGGCCACAGGTAAAGTAGAGATGGGCAGGCCACAGGTAAAGTAGAGATGGACAGGCCACAGGTAAAGTAGAGATGGACAGGCCACAGGTAAAGTAGAGACTGGCAGGCCACAGGTAAAGTAGAGACTGGCAGGCCACAGGTAAAGTAGAGACTGGCAGGCCACAGGTAAAGTAGAGACTGGCAGGCCACAGGTAAAGTAGAGACTGGCAGGCCACAGGTAAAGTAGAGATGGACAGGCCACAGGTAAAGTAGAGATGGACAGGCCACAGGTAAAGTAGAGACTGGCAGGCCACAGGTAAAGTAGAGACTGGCAGACCACAGGTAAAGTAGAGATGGGCAGGCCACAGGTAAAGTAGAGATGGACAGGCCACAGGTAAAGTAGAGACGGCAGGCCGCAGGTAAAGTAGAGATGGGCAGGCCACAGGTAAAGTAGAGACTGGCAGACCACAGGTAAAGTAGAGATGGACAGGCCACAGGTAAAGTAGAGATGAACAGGCCACAGGTAAAGTAGAGATGGACAGGCCACAGGTAAAGTAGAGATGGGCAAGCCACAGGTAAAGTAGAGACTGGCAGGCCACAGGTAAAGTAGAGATGGACAGGCCACAGGTAAAGTAGAGATGGACAGGCCACAGGCAAAGTAGAGATGGACAGGCCACAGGCAAAGTAGAGATGGACAGGCCACAGGTAAAGTAGAGATGGGCAGGCCACAGGTAAAGTAGAGATGGGCAGGCCACAGGTAAAGTAGAGATGGACAGGCCACAGGTAAAGTAGAGATGGACAGGCCACAAGTAAAGTAGAGATGGGCAGGCCACAGGTAAAGTAGAGATGGGCAAGCCACAGGTAAAGTAGAGATGGGCAGGCCACAGGTAAAGTAGAGATGGGCAGGCCACAGGTAAAGTAGAGATGGGCAAGCCGCAGGTAAAGTAGAGATGGGCAGGCCACAGGTAAATTAGAGATGGGCAGGCCACAGGTAAATTAGAGATGGGCAGGCCACAGGTAAAGTAGAGATGGGCAAGCCACAGGTAAAGTAGAGATGGGCAGGCCACAGGTAAAGTAGAGATGGGCAGGCCACAGGTAAAGTAGAGATGGGCAAGCCACAGGTAAAGTAGAGACTGGCAGACCACAGGTAAAGTAGAGACTGGCAGG
>NW_025757664.1:0-5410 GCF_021184085.1 Oncorhynchus gorbuscha
TGTCATGCAGGTGAAAGAGGACCCAAAGCGACTTAACAGAAACAGAGTTTATTTAAGTCCAAACAGGGAATAACAGAAATCCTCTAGACTTGTAGAGGGGAAATAACTGGAGAAGCGGCCACAGACTGCAGGTCGCTCGGGTAGGCGCAGGCCGTAGTCGACAGAGACACCTGCTCACACGCAGCATCTGATGAAGGCAAAAAAACACGACAGGACAGGGCGATACACAATCACAGCAAAAACACGACAGGACAGGGGGCGAAACGCAATCACAGCATGGTGAATACAATACAAGGAACCGACGGGACAGGAACGGATCACAAAGGAATAAATAGGGACTCTAATCAGGGGAAAGGATCGGGAACAGGTGTGGGAAGACTAAATGATGATTAGGGGAATAGGAACAGCTGGGAGCAGGAACGGAACGATAGAGAGAAGAGAGAGCGAGAGAGTGAGAGAGGGAGGGGGAGAGAGAGGGATAGAAGGAGGGAAAGAACCAAATAAGACCAGCAGAGGGAAACGAATAGCATGGGGAGCACAGGGACAAGACATGATAATAAATGACAAACATGACAGTACCCCCCACTCACCGAGCGCCTCCTGGCGCACTCGAGGAGGAATCCTGGCGGCAACGGAGGAAATCATCGATGAGTGAACGGTCCAGCACGTCCCGAGACGGAACCCAACTCCTCTCCTCAGGACCGTAACCCTCCCAATCCACTAGGTATTGGTGACCCCGTCCCCGAGAACGCATGTCCATGATCTTATGTACCTTGTAAATAGGTGCGCTCTCGACAAGGACGGGAGGGGGGAGGGAAGACGAACGGGGGTGCGAAGAAAGGGCTTAACACAGGAGACATGGAAGACAGGATGGACGCGACGAAGATGTCGCGGAAGAAGCAGTCGCACAGCGACAGGATTGACGACCTGGGAGACACGGAACGGACCAATGAACCGCGGAGTCAACTTACGAGAAGCTGTCGTAAGAGGAAGGTTGCGAGTGGAAAGCCACACTCTCTGGCCGCAACAATACCTTGGACTCTTAATCCTGCGTTTATTGGCGGCTCTCACCGTCTGTGCCCTGTAACGGCAAAGTGCAGACCTCACCCTCCTCCAGGTGCGCTCACAACGTTGGACAAACGCTTGAGCGGAGGGAACGCTGGACTCGGCAAGCTGGGATGAGAACAGAGGAGGCTGGTAACCCAGACTACTCTGAAACGGAGATAACCCGGTAGCAGACGAAGGAAGCGAATTGTGAGCGTATTCTGCCCAGGGGAGCTGTTCTGCCCAAGACGCAGGGTTTCTGAAAGAAAGGCTGCGTAGTATGCGACCAATCGTCTGATTGGCCCTCTCTGCTTGACCGTTAGACTGGGGATGAAACCCGGAAGAGAGACTGACGGACGCACCAATCAAACGACAGAACTCCCTCCAAAACTGTGACGTGAATTGCGGGCCTCTGTCTGAAACGGCGTCTAACGGGAGGCCATGAATTCTGAATACATTCTCAATAATGATTTGTGCCGTCTCCTTAGCGGAAGGAAGTTTAGCGAGGGGAATGAAATGTGCCGCCTTAGAGAACCTATCGACAACCGTCAGAATCACAGTCTTCCCCGCAGACAAAGGCAGACCGGTAATGAAGTCTAAGGCAATGTGAGACCATGGTCGAGAAGGAATGGGGAGCGGTCTGAGACGACCGGCAGGAGGAGAGTTACCCGACTTAGTCTGCGCGCAGTCCGAACAAGCAGCCACGAAGCGGCGCGTGTCACGCTCCTGAGTCGGCCACCAAAAGCGCTGGCGAATAGACGCAAGAGTGCCTCGAACACCGGGATGACCAGCTAACTTGGCAGAGTGAGCCCACTGAAGAACAGCCAGACGAGTGGAAACAGGAACGAAAAGGAGGTTACTAGGACAAGCGCGCGGCGACGCAGTGTGCGTGAGTGCTTGCTTAACCTGTCTTTCAATTCCCCAGACTGTTAACCCGACAACACGCCCATAAGGAAGAATCCCCTCGGGATCAGTAGAAGCCACAGAAGAACTAAACAGACGGGATAAGGCATCAGGCTTGGTGTTCTTGCTACCCGGACGGTAAGAAATCACAAACTCGAAACGAGCGAAAAACAACGCCCAACGAGCTTGACGGGCATTAAGTCGTTTGGCAGAACGGATGTACTCAAGGTTCTTATGGTCTGTCCAAACGACAAAAGGAACAGTCGCCCCCTCCAACCACTGTCGCCATTCGCCTAGGGCTAAGCGGATGGCGAGCAGTTCACGGTTACCCACATCATAGTTGCGCTCAGATGGCGACAGGCGATGAGAAAAATAAGCGCAAGGATGAACCTTATCGTCAGACTGGAAGCGCTGGGATAGAATGGCTCCCACGCCTACCTCTGAAGCGTCAACCTCGACAATGAATTGTCTAGTGACGTCAGGAGTAACGAGGATAGGAGCGGACGTAAAACGTTCTTTTAGAAGATCAAAAGCTCCCTGGGCGGAACCGGACCACTTAAAACACGTCTTGACAGAAGTAAGAGCTGTGAGAGGGGCAGCAACTTGACCGAAATTACGAATGAAACGCCGATAGAAATTAGCGAAACCTAAAAGCGCTGCAACTCGACACGTGACCTTGGAACGGGCCAATCACTGACAGCTTGGACCTTAGCGGAATCCATCTGAATGCCTTCAGCGGAAATAACGGAACCGAGAAAAGTAACGGAGGAGACATGAAAAGAGCACTTCTCAGCCTTTACGTAGAGACAATTCTCTAAAAGGCGCTGTAGAACACGTCGAACGTGCTGAACATGAATCTCGAGTGACGGAGAAAAAATCAGGATATCGTCAAGATAGACAAAAACAAAAATGTTCAGCATGTCTCTCAGAACATCATTAACTAATGCCTGAAAAACAGCTGGCGCATTGGCGAGACCGAACGGCAGAACCCGGTACTCAAAATGCCCTAACGGAGTGTTAAACGCCGTTTTCCACTCGTCCCCCTCTCTGATGCGCACGAGATGGTAAGCGTTACGAAGGTCCAACTTAGTAAAGCACCTGGCTCCCTGCAGAATCTCGAAGGCTGATGACATAAGGGGAAGCGGATAACGATTCTTAACCGTTATGTCATTCAGCCCTCGATAATCCACGCAGGGGCGCAGAGTACCGTCCTTCTTCTTAACAAAAAAGAACCCCGCCCCGGCCGGAGAAGAAGAAGGCACTATGGTACCGGCGTCAAGAGACACAGACAAATAATCCTCGAGAGCCTTACGTTCGGGAGCCGACAGAGAGTATAGTCTACCTCGAGGAGGAGTGGTCCCCGGAAGGAGATCAATACTACAATCATACGACCGGTGAGGAGGAAGGGAGTTGGCTCGGGACCGACTGAAGACCGTGCGCAGATCATGATATTCCTCCGGCACTCCTGTCAAATCGCCAGGTTCCTCCTGAGAAGTAGGGACAGAAGAAACGGGAGGGATGGCAGACATTAAACACTTCACATGACAAGAAACGTTCCAGGATAGGATAGAATTACTAGACCAATTAATAGAAGGATTATGACATACTAGCCAGGGATGACCCAAAACAACAGGTGTAAACGGTGAACGGAATATCAAAAAGAAATAGTCTCACTGTGGTTACCAGATACTGTGAGGGTTAAAGGTAGTGTCTCAAATCTGATACTGGGAAGATGACTACCATCTAAGGCGGAACATGGGCGTAGGCTTATCTAACTCTCTGAAAGGAATGTCATGTTTCCGAACCCATGCTTCGTCCATGAAACAACCCTCAGCCCAGAGTCTATCAAGGCACTACATGTAGCACCCGAACCGGTCCAGCGTAGGTGGACCGACAAAGTAGTACAGGACCTTGATGGAGAGACTTGAGTAGTTGCGCTCACCTGTAGCCCTCCGCTTACAGATGAGCTCTGGCTTTTACTGGACATGAATTAACAAAATGTCCAGCAACTCCGCAATAGAGGCACAGGCGGTTGGTGATCCTCCGTTCCCTCTCCTTATTCGAGATGCGAATCCTCCCAGCTGCATGGGCTCAGTCTCAAAGCCAGAGGAGGGAGATGGTTGCGATGCGGAGCAGGGAAACACCGTTGATGCGAGCTCTCTTCCACGCAGCCCGGTGACGAAGATCTACCCGTCGTTCTATGCGGATGGCGAGAGCAATCAAAGAGTCCACATCTGAAGGAACCTCCCGGGAGAGAATCTCATCCTTAACCACTGCGTGGAGTCCCTCCAGAAAACGAGCGAGCAGCGCCGGCTCGTTCCACTCACTAGAGGCAGCAAGAGTCTGAAACTCAATGGAATAATCCGTTATGGACCGTTCACCTTGGCATAAGGAAGCCAGGGCCCTAGAGCCTCCCCACCAAAACTGAACGGTCAAAAACCTGAATCATCTCCTCTTTAAAGTTCTGGAATTTGTTAGAGCAATCAGCCCTTGCCTCCCAGATAGCTGTGCCCCATTCTCGAGCCCGGCCAGTAAGGAGTGAAATGACGTAAAGCAACCCGAGCTCTCTCTAGAGTATGTGTTGGGTTGGAGAGAGAACACAATCTCACACTGCGTGAGAAAGGAGCGGCACTCAGTGGGCTGCCCGGAGTAGCAAGGTGGGTTATTAACCCTAGGTTCTGGAGGCTCGGCAGGCCAGGAAGTAACAGGTGGCACGAGACGTAGACTCTGGAACTGTCCAGAGGTCGGAAACCTGAGCGGCCAGGTTCTCCACGGCATGGCGAGCAGCGGACAATTCCTGCTCGTGTCTGCCGAGCATGGCTCCTTGGATCTCGACGGCAGTGTAACGAGCGTCTGAAGTCGCTGGGTCCATTCCTTGGTCGGTTCCTTCTGTCATGCAGGTGAAAGAGGACCTAAAAGCGACTTAACAGAAACAGAGTTTATTTAAGTCCAAACAGGGAATAACAGAAATCCTCTAGACTTGTAGAGGGGAAATAACTGGAGAAGCGGCCACAGACTGCAGGTCGCTTCGGAGTAGGCGAGGCCGTAGTCGACAGAGACACCTGCTCACACCCAGCATCTGATGAAGGCAAAAAAACACGACAGGACAGGGCGATACACAATCACAGCAAAAACACGACAGGACAGGGCGAAACGCAATCACAGCATGGTGAATACAATACAAGGAACCGACGGGACAGGAACGGATCACAAAGGAATAAATAGGGACTCTAATCAGGGGAAAGGATCGGGAACAGGTGTGGGAAGACTAAATGATGATTAGGGGAATAGGAACAGCTGGGAGCAGGAACGGAACGATAGAGAGAAGAGAGAGCGAGAGAGTGAGAGAGGGAGGGGAGAGAGAGGGATAGAAGGAGGGAAAGAACCAAATAAGACCAGCAGAGGGAAACGAATAGCATGGGGAGCACAGGGACAAGACATGATAATAAATGACAAACATGAC
>NW_025757665.1:0-5410 GCF_021184085.1 Oncorhynchus gorbuscha
TCATAATGTTTTTATTTTTTATATCTTATTTGATTATTTTATATTTTACATGTCATAAGGCCACACAGAGGGCCAGAGATAATTATAGACGATGATCTGTGATCATCTGAAGTACCCAACAATGACACGAAATGTCATGTGATAAAATTGGTCACACTTTATTTGGATAGTCTGGATTTTCATTCTGTAGATGCTCTACAGATGGTTATACCATCAAACAAACTATCTGCTGATAAGCAATTGCTTGATATGGTTAGGGTTAGATTTAGAATAAGATTCAGGGTAAAGGTATACCGCCTTGCTGTCCCTGTATACCACCTTTCTATCCCTGTATACCACCTTTCTGTCCTGTATACCGCCCTTTCTGTCCCTGTGTACCACCTTCTGTCCCTGTATACCACCTGTCTGTCCCTGCATATTCACTTTCCTGTCCCTGTATACCACCTTTCTGTCCCTGTATACCACCTTTCTGTCCCTGTATACCACCTGTGGGTCCCTGTATATCGTTTTCTGTCCCTGTATACCACCTTTCTGTCCCTGTATACCGCCCTTTCTGTAGTCCCTGTGTACCACCTTTTGTCCCTGTGTACCCACCTTTATGTCCCTGTATACCACTCACCTTCTGTCCCTGTGTACCACCTTTTGTCCCTGTGTACCACCTGTCCCTGTGTACCACCTTTATGTCCCTGTATACCACCTTTCTGTCCCTGTGTACCACCTTTCTGTCCCTGTATACCGCCTTTCTGTCCCTGTGTACCACCTTTTGTCCCTGCATATCGCCTTTCTGTCCTGTGTACCATTTTTTTTTTGCCCACAGCTTTCTCTCCTGTATACCAGCCCTGTATTTTCTGTCCCTGTATACCATTTCTGTCCCTGCATATCGCCTTTCTGTCCCTGTATACCACCTTTCTGTCCCTGTATACCTTCCTTCCTGTCCTGTATACCACCTTCTGTCCCTGTATACCACCTTTCTGTCCCTGTATACCGCCTTTCTGTCCCTGTATACCACCTTTCTGTCCCTGTATACCGCCTTTCTGTCCCTGTATACCGCATTTCTGTCCGTGTATACCACCTTTCTGTCCCTGTATACCACCTTTCTGTCCCTGTATACCACCATCCCTGTCCCTTTATACCACCTTTCTGTCCCTGTATACCACCTTTCTGTCCCTGTATACCACCTTTCTGTCCGTGTATACCACCTTTCTGTCCCTGTATACCACCTTTCTGTCCCTGTATACCACCTCTGTCCCGGTATACCACCATCCTGTCCCTTTATACCACCTTTCTGTCCCTGCGTATCACCTTTCTGTCCCTGTATACCACCTTCCTGTCCCTGTATATCGCCTTCTGTCCCTGTATACTGCCTTTCTGTCCCTGCGTATCGCCTTCTGTCCCTGTATCCCACCTTTCTGTCCCTGTATACCACCTTCTGTCCCTGTATACCACCTTTCTGTCCCTGTATACCTCCTTTCTGTCCTTGTTTTAACACCACTCTAAAGCCCTGACTCTTCTTCAGCCACTCCCTCATACTGCTCCTCTTCCTTGCGAGAACATCTTTCTCCCTATATACCACTGCTATGTTTCTGTACCAGTCTAAAGCCTCTGACTTAGGCTCACACATTCTCTCCTCATGCCCTCACGGCTCCCCACCACAGTCCTGACATCCGCCTATAAAGCCAGATAGGGCCCAGAGGTTATCCGTCCATCTGCCAATCAAACACTGAGGTGGGACTACAGGCACCCGACAAAGGAGGAAATACGACTGAGAGGAAGGATATATTCACGATGGAAAATAGGGAGAATCGGGGTTTGACTGTGGATTGTTTTCTCCTCTCTTCTTGTACATGAAGAAAGACCTTCTTGGCATATTGTTCCCTTTCTTCTGTTAGAGACAAGAGAAATTGATAGATTATACAGAGAGTGGTTAATTTGATGTTGTGAGGAAGAGATGGCTGAGTGTGTGTGAAGGTGTCTATTTGTGTGTGTGTGTGTGTTTAAGGTGCTGGCATGTGTACATCTGAAAATGTCTGCGTGTGTGTACAGTATCTGATGAAAAAGGTGAGAGAGTCCTGGGCTAGTGCTCCCCCCCATATTGGAGTTGGGAGCTGCTTACGAGACAAAGCGCCCATTGAACCATTGCGCTCTCTAGCATTCTGCAGGCGCCCATTAGAAGAGAGAGCTCACCAGTCATGCTCCCATGCTCTCATTACCAGCCTACGCCACAGCCGGAGGCAATATGGCTGACATTTAGCCATGAACCATTATCCTCTACCCTACTTCCAATCTAACCTGTGTTAATTGACTGAGTTAACAAGCGGGATAAAGACTATGTAAAATTACATTAACGATACAGTGTGAACGTACCAAGTCAGGGTTGGTGGTTTATCCCAAAATGTGATTATTTCTGGTAAGCTTTTCAGTAGTATATCATCCCATACGTTGATGATGCATAGTTTTTGGGGATAAAGTGAATGCTTTAAAATGCAAGTAGGACTTTCACTACATGTGCAACGTTTCAGTACTGTAAGTATGAAACATACGGCATGCCGTTAGTGTGAGCATGCAGTAGGTCATCATTATGGTGGCCTCTTGCGTAACCCCCTCTCATTATGGGTGGAGATGCAGTCTGGTTTTCATCATGTTTAAACCAGCTGGCTGAAATAAAGAGATAATTACCAAAACACTGAATGAGTGTGTGCGTGTTTGTGTGTGGTTGTGTTCGTGCGTGTGCATGTGTGTGTGAGAGAGAGAGAGAGAGAGAGAGATATAGAGAGAGATAGAGAGAGAGATAGAGAGAGAGAGAGAGAGAGAGAGAGAGAGAGAGAGAGAGAGAGAGAGAGAGAGAGAGAGAGAGAGAGAGAGAGGAGAGAGAGAGAGAAAGGGAGTGAGAGAGAGCAAAGAAAGACTGGAGTGAGAAAAGTGTGAGAGAGACGGCAAGATGGAGAGGGAGAAGGAGCAAGAGAGATGGAACGAGATGAAAGAAAGAGAGCAAGTGCCAGGGAGAGAGAGAGAGAGAGAGAGTGCATGCAACTGGAGCAAACAAGCTGATACTCAGTCACCATGGCAACGCTTGAAGTGTAGGTACCATACCTGCTGCCAATAGGGGAGTTTGTGTAAAGTATGTTTCCGTTTGTCGAAGTGTTGATTGGCGCTTTTATTGTTCTGCATGTACAGAATGATCTTGCGTGGGTATATTTCTAATGTGTTTTCTGTCTGTGTCATTCTATCGGGTGTGCAGGAAAGACAGACAAAGTTTGAAGCTTATTGGCTGATCCCTGTACATCCTTGCCCATATCCTCTCTCTGTCAGGACCCGCTTACGAACCCGGGTCTCCGGAGTGAGAAACAGTCACTTAACCAACTGAGCCAGCCCTGAATAGTCAGCAGAACCCAGAAGATGAGGCAGACACAGCAGTACTTGAGACAGTGTATTTAATGAAGTAAAAAGTCCTTCAGGAAAACATGTAACTCCACAACCTCAAAAGGAATTCCACAAGAAAAAAGGTAATCCTCCAAGACAAAAAGGAAAATCCACAAGGTGGTATAGCATAAAAAGCCTCAAAAGATACTCAAAAATAAATAAACAAGAACAAAAAACAGAATTCCACAAGAGAGTCCACCGGGATCAACAAGAGTTCACAGAATACTAGGGCTGGGTGCTAACATACAAACACAGAGCAAAAGAACTGAGGAAAACTAAGGGTTTAAATACAATCAGGGGAAACGAGGCACAGGTGCAAATAATAATGGGGATCAAGGAAAACAAAAGGTCAAAAAGCACAATGGGGGCATCTAGTGACCAAACCGGAACAACCCTGGCCAAATCCTGACACTCGCTCCCTCTCTCATGCTCTCTCTTGAATCCAATTCAATTTAAAGGGCTTTATTGGCATGGGAAACATATACTCAGGATACATTTATTTTGTATACACCACCCTGTTCACAAAAGTGGTTCGCCTCCAAAACAGACAGTGAGTCATGTGGCTCGCTATGTAAAGAAGGCAGACAGGCATCGAGAATTCAGTTACTGTTCGGATTTGAACGTTAGATTGGGCAAAACGAGTGACTTGAGCGACTTCAGTGGGCACGCAATCACCAACACTGGGGAACTGAGGAGAGTGGAAAACCGACTAATCCCGGTTCCTGTTGGGCCATGCTGATGACAGAGTCAGGGATTTGGCATAAGCAGCATGAGTCAATGACCCCATCCTGCCTGGTGTCAACGGTACAGGCTGGTGGTGGTGGTGCGATGGTGTGGGGAATGTTTTCCCTGATACCAATTGAGCAACGTTTCCATGCCCTGAAGAATTCAGGATATTCTGAAGGCAAAGGGGTCCGACCTGGTACACGATGGGGAGTAGCCAGTTTTTTTAGGTACAATGTGTATGTTTACATTGCCAAAGCAAAATGAAGTAAACAAAAAATACAAAAAATATACCGTGAAACATTGCACTCATTAAGGTTTCAAATGTTATATTACCAGCTACAGTGTTTTAACAATGTGCAAATAGTTGTAGTATGAATAGTAGGGGAAGACAAGTAAACAGATAAATATTGGTTGTATTTACAATGTCGTTTGTGTTCCACTGGTTGCCCTGTTTTCACGACAACTGGTCACAAATCTTGCTGCTGTGATTTCACATGGCAGTATTTTGACTAACAGACATGGGAGTTTGTCAGTGTTTGATTTGTTTTCAAATTGTTTGTGGGTCTGTGTGATCTGTGGGAAATAATGTGTTTCTAATATGGCCATACCTTTGGAGGTAAGGAAGTGCTTCTCAGTTTCCACCTCATTTTATGGGCAGTGTGCACACAGCCTTCCTACTCAGGAGAGCCAGGTCTGCCTATGGCGGACTTTTTTAATTGCAAGGTTAGTCTGTACATAGTTTTGGGAATGTCACCATTCTGCTACTGTGTACTCTGTTTAGTGCCAGATGCCAGATTGTTTCTTGGTTGATTCTTTCCAGTGTGTTAAATAGCTATATTTTTGTTTTCTTATAGTTTGGTTGGGTCTAATTGGGTTGCTGTGCTGTGGCTCTGTGGGGTCTGTTGTGTTTGTAAAAAGAGCCCCAGAACCAGCTGGCTGAGGGAACTCTTCTATAATTTCATCTCTCTGTAGGTGAGGGTTTTATGGTGGAATGTGTGTGCATCTCTTCCTTTTAAGTGGTTGTAGAATTTAACATCTCTTTTCTGGATTAAAACATTTGCGCGTATAGTACATAATTCTGCTCTGCATGCAATGTTTTGCGTTGTACACGAAGGACATTTCTGCATGCATTCTCAATTGGGTGTTTTTCCCATTTTCTGAATTCTTGGCTGGTGAGTGGACCCCAGACTTTCAACCATTCAGAGCAAAGTATTTTTAGCCAGATCGTGATTGGGATGGCAAGTTTTACGTTCCTTTTGATGGC
>NW_025757666.1:0-5410 GCF_021184085.1 Oncorhynchus gorbuscha
GTTGTTATGCAGGTGAATGAGGACCCAAAGTTTACTTGGCGAAAACAGAGTCTTTAATCCAGCAGTTACTTTACAAACAAAAGTCATAATACTGACTAATGACGTAGAACAGACTGGAGACAGATCAAGAACTGCAGGTTGCCTCGGAAGGCACTCTGGAACGTAGCAGACTCAGGACACCTGCTCACCACGCAGCATCTGAGGGAAACACTACACGACAGGGCAATACATAGACACAGGCACGGTGAATAATAGACAAGGATCCGACAGGGCAGGAACGGAAAACAAGGAGAGAAATAGGGACCCTAATCAGGGAAAAGGATCGGGAACAGGTGTGGGAAGACTAAATGATTGATTAGGGGAATAGGAACAGCTGGGAGCAGGAACGGAACGATAGAGAGAAGAGAGAGTGAGAGAGTGAGGGAGGGAGGGGGAGAGAGAGGATAGAAAGAGGGAAAGAACCTAATAAGACCAGCAGAGGGAAACAAATAGAAGGGGGAAGCACAGGGACAAGACATGATAATCAATGACAAAACATGACAGTACCCCCACTCACCGAGCGCCTCCTGGAGCACTCGAGGAGGAATCCTGGCGGCAACGGAGGAAATCATCAATAAGTGAACGGTCCAGCACGCCCCGAGACGGAACCCAACTCCTCTCCTCAGGACCGTAACCCTCCCAATCCACTAAGTATTGGTGACCCCGTCCCCGAGAACGCATGTCCATGATCTTACGTACCTTGTAAATAGGTGCGCTCGACAAGGACGGGGGGGGAGGGAAGACGAACGGGGTGCGAAGAAAGGGCTTGACACAGGAGACATGGAAGACAGGATGGACGCGACGAAGATGTCGCGGAAGAAGCAGTCGCACAGCGACAGGATTGACGACCTGGGAGACACGGAACGGACCAATGAACGGAGTCAACTTACGAGAAGCTGTCAAGAGGAAGGTTGCGAGTGGAAAGCCACACTCTCTGGCCGCAACAATACCTGACTCTTAATCCCGCTATTGGCATGGCTCACAGTCTGTGCCCTGTAACGGCAAAGTGCAGACCTCACCCCTCCTCCAGGTGCGCTCACAACGTTGGACAAACGCTTGAGCGGAGGGAACGCTGGACTCGGCAAGTTGGGATGAGAACAGAGGAGGCTGGTAACCCAGACTACTCTGAAACGGAGATAACCCGGTAGCAGACGAAGGAAGCGAGTTGTGAGCGTATTCTGCCCAGGGAGCTGTTCTGCCCAAGACGCAGGGTTTCTGAAAGAAAGGCTGCGTAGTATGCGACCAACCGTCTGATTGGCCCCTCTGCTTGACCGTTAGACTGGGATGAAACCCGGAAGAGAGACTGGACGGACGCACCAATCAAACGACAGAACTCCCTCCAAAACTGTGACGTGAATTGCGGGCCTCTGTCTGAAACGGCCGTCTAACGGGAGGCCATGAATTCTGAACACATTCTCGATAATGATTTGTGCCGTCTCCTTAGCGGAAGGAAGTTTAGCGAGGGGAATGAAATGTGCCGCCTTAGAGAACCTATCGACAACCGTAAGAATCACAGTCTTCCCGCAGACAAAGGCAGACCGGTAATGAAGTCTAGGCGATGTGAGACCATGGTCGAGAAGGAATGGGGAGTCTGAGGCAGGAGGAGAGTTACTCCGACTTAGTCTGCGCAGTCCGAACAAGCAGCCACGAAACGGCGCGTGTCACGCTCCTGAGTCGGCCACCAAAAGCGCTGGCGAATAGACGCAAGAGTGCCTCGAACACCGGGATGACCAGCTAACTTGGCAGAGTGAGCCCACTGAAGAACAGCCAGACGAGTGGAAACAGGAACGAAAAGGAGGTTACTAGGACAGCGCGCGCGACGCAGTGCGTGAGTGCTGCTTAACCTGTCTTTCACCCCCAGACTGTCAACCCGACAACACGCCCATAAGGAAGAATCCCCCTCGGGATCAGTAGAAGCCACAGAAGAACTAAAAACAGACGGGATAGGGCATCAGGCTTGGTGTTTTTGCTACCCGGACGGTAAGAAATCACAAACTCTAAACGAGCGAAAAACAACGCCCAACGAGCTTGACGGGCATTAAGTCGTTTGGCAGAACGATGTACCAAGGTTCTTATGGTCTGTCCAAACGACAAAAGGAACGGTCGCCCTCCACCACTGGGTCGCCATTCGCCTAGGGCTAAGCGGATGGCGAGCAGTTCACGGTTACCCACATCATAGTTGCGCTCAGATGGCGACAGGCGATGAGAAAATAAGCGCAAGGATGAACCTTATCGCCAGACTGGAAGCGCTGGGATAGAATGGCTCCCCACGCCTACCTCTGAAGCGCCAACCTCGACAAATGAATTGTCTAGTGACGCAGTGAGTAACGAGGATAGGAGCGGACGTAAAAACGCTCTTTTTTAGAAGATCAAAAGCTCCTGGGCGGAACCGGACCACTTAAAACACGTCTTGACAGAAGTAAGAGCTGTGAGAGGGGCAACTTGACCGAAATTACGAATGAAACGCCGATAGAAATTAGCGAAACTTGCAAAAAAGCGCTGCAACCGACATGTGACCTTGAACGGGCCAATCACTGACAGCTTGGACCTTAGCGGAATCCATCTGAATGCCTTCAGCGGAAATAACGGAACCGAGAAAAGTAACGGAGGAGACATGAAAAAGAGCACTTCTCAGCCTTTACGTAGAGACAATTTCTCTAAAAGGCGCGCAGAACATGTCGAACGTGCTGAACATGAATCTCGAGTGACGGTGAAAAATCAGGATATCGTCAAGATAGACAAAAACAAAGATGTTCAGCATGTCTCTCAGAACATCATTAACTAATGCCTGAAAAACAGCTGGCGCATTGGCGAGACCAAACGCCAGAACCCGGTACTCAAAAATGCCCTAACGGAGTGTTAAACGCCGGCTTCCACTCGTCCCCCCCCCCTCTGATGCGACACGAGATGGTAAGCGTACGAAGGTCCAACTTTAAAGCACCTGGCTCCCTGCAGAATCTCGAAGGCTGATGACATATGTGGGAAGCGGATAACGATTCTTAACCGTTATGTCATTCAGCCCTCGAGCAATCCACGCAGGGGCGCAGAGTACCGTCCTTTAACAAAAGAACCCGCCCCCGGCCGGAGAGAAGAAGGCACTATGGTACCGGCGTCAAGAGACACAGATAACAATCCCCGAGAGCCTTACGTTCGAGCCGACACAGAGAGTATAGTCTACCCCGAGGAGGAGTGGTTGTCCCCGGAAGGAGATCAATACTACAATCATACGACCGGTGAGGAGAAGGGAGTTGGCTCGGGACCGACTGGAAGACCGTGCGCAGATCATGATATTCCTCCGGCACTCCTGTCAAATCGCCAGGTTCCTCCTGAGAAGTGGGGACAGAAGAAATGGGAGGGATGGCAGACATTAAACACTTCACATGACAAGAAACGTTCCAGGATAGGATAGAATTACTAGACCAATTAATAGAAGGATTATGACATACTAGCCAGGGATGACCCAAAACAACAGGTGTAAAAGGTGAACGAAAAAATCAAAAAGAAATAGTCTCACTGTGGTTACCAGATACTGTGAGAGTTAAAGGTAATGTCTCAAATCTGATACTGGGAAGATGACTACCATCTAAGGCAAACATGGGCGTAGGCTTGTCTAACTGTCTGAAAGGAATGTCATGTTTCCGAGCCCATGCTTCGTCCATGAAACAACCCTCAGCCCCAGAGTCAATCAAGGCACTGCATGTAGACCCGAACCGGTCCAGCGAGATGGACCGACATAGTAGTACAGGATCTAGATGAAGAGACCTGAGTAGTAGCGCTCACCAGTAGCCCTCCGCTTACTGATGAGCTCTGGCCTTTACTGGACATGAATTGACAAAATGTCCATCAAATCCGCAATAGAGGCACAGGCGGTTGGTGATCCTCCGTTCCTCTCCTTGGTCGAGATGCGAATACCTCCCAGCTGCATGGGCTCAGTCTCTGGAGCCAGAGGAGGGAGATGGTTGCGATGCGGAGCAGGGAAACACCGTTGACGCGAGCTCTCTTCCACGAGCTTGGTGACGAAGATCTACCCGTCGTTCTATGCGGATGGCGAGAGCAATCAAAGAGTCCACACTGGAAGGAACCTCCCGAGAGAATTCATCTTTGACCACTGGGCGGGAGTCCCTCCAGAAAACGAGCGAGCAGCGCCGGCTCGTTCCAGTCACTAGAGGCAGCAAGAGTGCGAAACTCTATAGAGTAATCCGTTATGGATCGATCACCTTAGCATAGGGAAGCCAGGGCCCTAGAAGCCTCCCTACCAAAACTGAACGGGTCAAAAACCCGAATCATCTCCTTTAAAGTTCTGGTAATTGCTAGAACAATCAGCCCTTGCCTCCCAGATAGCTGTGCCCCACTCGAGCCCGGCCAGTAAGGAGTGAAATGACGTAAGCAACCCGAGCTCTCTCGCTAGAGTATGTGTTGGGTTGGAGAGAGAACACAATATCACACTGGGTGAGAAAGGAGCGGCACTCCGTGGGCTGCCCGGAGTAGCAAGGTGGGTTATTAACCCTAGGTTCCGGAGGCTCGGCAGGCCAGGAAGTAACAGGTGGCACGAGACGAAGACTCTGAACTGTCCAGAGAGGTCGGAAACCTGAGCGGCCAGGTTCTCCACGGCATGGCGAGCAGCAGACAATTCCTGCTCGTGTCTGCCGAAAGTATGGCTCCTTGATCTCGACGGCAGTGTTACGTAGCATCTGTAGTCGCTGGGTCCATTCCTGGTCGGATCCTTCTGTTATGCAGGTGAATGAGGACCCAAAAGCGACTTGGCGAAAACAGAGTCTTTAATCCAGTAAAGTTACTTTACAAACAAAAGGCATAATACTACTCGTAATGACGAGAACAGACTGGAGACTTGATCAAGAACTGCAGGTTGCCTCGGGAAGGCACTTGAACGTAGCAGACTCAGACACCTGCTCACCACGCAGCATCTGAGGGAAACACGACACGACAGGGCAATACATAGACACAGCACGGTGAATAATAGACAAGGATCCGACAGGGCAGGAACGGAAAACAAGGAGAGAAATAGGGACTCTAATCAGGGAAAAGGATCGGGAACAGGTGTGGGAAGACTAAATGATTGATTAGGGGAATAGGAACAGCTGGGAGCAGGAACGGAACGATAGAGAGAAGAGAGAGCGAGAGAGTGAGAGAGGGAGGGGGAGAGAGAGGGATAGAAAGAGGGAAAGAACCTAATAAGACCAGCAGAGAGAAACGAATAGAAGGGGAAGCACAGGGACAAGACATGATAATCAATGACAAAACATGACAGGGGTAATGTAGTGACCTACATTCACCACCTGGGGGCAGCCCGTCAGAAAGTCCAGGACCCAATTGCACAGGGCGGGGTTGAGACCCAGGGCCTCCAGCTTGA
>NW_025757667.1:0-5409 GCF_021184085.1 Oncorhynchus gorbuscha
GTGTCATGTTTGTCATTTATTGTCATGTCTTGTCCCTGTGCTCCCCATGCTATTCGTTTCCCTCTGCTGGTCTTGTTTGGTTCTTTCCCTCCTTCTATCCCTCTCTCTCCCCCTCCCTCTCTCACTCTCTCGCTCTCTCTTCTCTCTGTCGTTCCGTTCCTGCTCCCAGCTGTTCCTATTCCCCTAATCATCATTTAGTCTTCCCACACCTGTTCCCGATCCTTTCCCCTGATTAGAGTCCCTATTTATTCCTTTGTGATCCGTTCCTGTCCCGTCGGTTCCTTGTATTGTATTCACCATGCTGTGATTGCGTTTCGCCCTGTCCTGTCGTGTTTTTGCCGTGATTGTGTATCACCCTGTCCTGTCGTGTTTTGTGCCTTCATCAGACGCTGCGTGTGAGCAGGTGTCTCAGTCGACTACGGCCTGCGCCTACCCGAGCGACCTGCAGTCTGTGGCCGCTTCTCCAGTTGTTTTCCCTCTACAAATCTAGAGGATTTCTGTTATTCCGTTTTGGACTTTAATAAACTCTGTTTCTGTTAAGTCGCGTTTGGGTCCTCTTTCACCTGCATGACAGAAGGAACCGACCAAGGAATGGACCCAGCGACTTCAGACGCTCGTTACACTGCCGTCGAGATCCAAGGAGCCATGCTCGGCAGACACGAGCAGGAATTGTCTGCTGCTCGCCAGGCCGTGGAAAACCTGGCTGCTCAGGTTTCCGACCTCTCTGGACAGTTCCAGAGTCTACGTCTCGTGCCACCTGTTACTTCCTGGCCTGCCGAGCCTCCAGAACCTAGGGTTAATAACCCACCTTGCTACTCCGGGCAGCCCACTGAGTGCCGCTCCTTTCTCACGCAGTGTGAGATTGTGTTCTCTCTCCAACCCAACACATACTCTAGAGAGAGAGCTCGGGTTGCTTACGTCATTTCACTCCTTACTGGCCGGGCTCGAGAATGGGGCACAGCTATCTGGGAGGCAAGGGCTGTTTGCTCTAACGATTTCCAGAACTTTAAAGAGGAGATGATTCGGGTTTTTGACCGTTCAGTTTTTGGTGGGGAGGCTTCTAGGGCCCTGGCTTCCTTATGCCAAGGTGAACGGTCCATAACGGATTATTCCATTGAGTTTCGCACTCTTGCTGCCTCTAGTGAGTGGAACGAGCCGGCGCTGCTCGCTCGTTTTCTGGAGGGACTCCACGCTGTGGTTAAGGATGAGATTCTCTCCCGGGAGGTTCCTTCAGATGTGGACTCTTTGATTGCTCTCGCCATCCGCATAGAACGACGGGTAGATCTTCGTCACCGGGCTCGTGGAAGAGAGCTCGCATCAACGGTGTTTCCCTGCTCCGCATCGCAACCATCTCCCCCTCTGGCTTTGAGACTGAGCCCATGCAGCTGGGAGGGATTCGCATCTCGAATAAGGAGAGGGAACGGAGGATCACCAACCGCCTGTGCCTCTATTGTGGAGTTGCTGGACATTTTGTTAATTCATGTCCAGTAAAAGCCAGAGCTCATCTGTAAGCGGAGGGCTACAGGTGAGCGCAACTACTCAAGTCTCTCCATCAAAGTCCTGTACTACTTTGTCGGTCCACCTACGCTGGACCGGTTCGGGTGCTACATGTAGTGCCTTGATAGACTCTGGGGCTGAGGGTTGTTTCATGGACGAAGCATGGGTTCGGAAACATGACATTCCTTTCAGAGAGTTAGATAAGCCTACGCCCATGTTCGCCTTAGATGGTAGTCATCTTCCCAGTATCAGATTTGAGACACTACCTTTAACCCTCACAGTATCTGGTAACCACAGTGAGACTATTTCTTTTTTGATTTTCCGTTCACCGTTTACACCTGTTGTTTTGGGTCATCCCTGGCTAGTATGTCATAATCCTTCTATTAATTGGTCTAGTAATTCTATCCTATCCTGGAACGTTTCTTGTCATGTGAAGTGTTTAATGTCTGCCATCCCTCCCGTTTCTTCTGTCCCTACTTCTCAGGAGGAACCTGGCGATTTGACAGGAGTGCCGGAGGAATATCATGATCTGCGCACGGTCTTCAGTCGGTCCCGAGCCAACTCCCTTCCTCCTCACCGGTCGTATGATTGTAGTATTGATCTCCTTCCGGGGACCACTCCTCCTCGAGGTAGACTATACTCTCTGTCGGCTCCCGAACGTAAGGCTCTCGAGGATTATTTGTCTGTGTCTCTTGACGCCGGTACCATAGTGCCTTCTTCCTCTCCGGCCGGGGCGGGGTTCTTTTTTGTTAAGAAGAAGGACGGTACTCTGCGCCCCTGCGTGGATTATCGAGGGCTGAATGACATAACGGTTAAGAATCGTTATCCGCTTCCCCTTATGTCATCAGCCTTCGAGATTCTGCAGGGAGCCAGGTGCTTTACTAAGTTGGACCTTCGTAACGCTTACCATCTCGTGCGCATCAGAGAGGGGGACGAGTGGAAAACGGCGTTTAATACTCCGTTAGGGCATTTTGAGTACCGGGTTCTGCCGTTCGGTCTCGCCAATGCGCCAGCTGTTTTTCAGGCATTAGTTAATGATGTTCTGAGAGACATGCTGAACATTTTTGTTTTTGTCTATCTTGACGATATCCTGATTTTTTCTCCGTCACTCGAGATTCATGTTCAGCACGTTCGACGTGTTCTACAGCGCCTTTTAGAGAATTGTCTCTACGTAAAGGCTGAGAAGTGCTCTTTTCATGTCTCCTCCGTTACTTTTCTCGGTTCCGTTATTTCCGCTGAAGGCATTCAGATGGATTCCGCTAAGGTCCAAGCTGTCAGTGATTGGCCCGTTCCAAGGTCACGTGTCGAGTTGCAGCGCTTTTAGGTTTCGCTAATTTCTATCGGCGTTTCATTCGTAATTTCGGTCAAGTTGCTGCCCCTCTCACAGCTCTTACTTCTGTCAAGACGTGTTTTAAGTGGTCCGGTTCCGCCCAGGGAGCTTTTGATCTTCTAAAAGAACGTTTTACGTCCGCTCCTATCCTCGTTACTCCTGACGTCACTAGACAATTCATTGTCGAGGTTGACGCTTCAGAGGTAGGCGTGGGAGCCATTCTATCCCAGCGCTTCCAGTCTGACGATAAGGTTCATCCTTGCGCTTATTTTTCTCATCGCCTGTCGCCATCTGAGCGCAACTATGATGTGGGTAACCGTGAACTGCTCGCCATCCGCTTAGCCCTAGGCGAATGGCGACAGTGGTTGGAGGGGGCGACTGTTCCTTTTGTCGTTTGGACAGACCATAAGAACCTTGAGTACATCCGTTCTGCCAAACGACTTAATGCCCGTCAAGCTTCGTTGGGCGTTGTTTTTCGCTCGTTTCGAGTTTGTGATTTCTTACCGTCCGGGTAGCAAGAACACCAAGCCTGATGCCTTATCCCGTCTGTTTAGTTCTTCTGTGGCTTCTACTGATCCCGAGGGGATTCTTCCTTATGGGCGTGTTGTCGGGTTAACAGTCTGGGGAATTGAAAGACAGGTTAAGCAAGCACTCACGCACACTGCGTCGCCGCGCGCTTGTCCTAGTAACCTCCTTTTCGCTCCTGTTTCCACTCGTCTGGCTGTTCTTCAGTGGGCTCACTCTGCCAAGTTAGCTGGTCATCCCGGTGTTCGAGGCACTCTTGCGTCTATTCGCCAGCGCTTTTGGTGGCCGACTCAGGAGCGTGACACGCGCCGTTTCGTGGCTGCTTGTTCGGACTGCGCGCAGACTAAGTCGGGTAACTCTCCTCCTGCCGGTCGTCTCAGACCGCTCCCCATTCCTTCTCGACCATGGTCTCACATTGCCTTAGACTTCATTACCGGTCTGCCTTTGTCTGCGGGGAAGACTGTGATTCTGACGGTTGTCGATAGGTTCTCTAAGGCGGCACATTTCATTCCCCTCGCTAAACTTCCTTCCGCTAAGGAGACGGCACAAATCATTATTGAGAATGTATTCAGAATTCATGGCCTCCCGTTAGACGCCGTTTCAGACAGAGGCCCGCAATTCACGTCACAGTTTTGGAGGGAGTTCTGTCGTTTGATTGGTGCGTCCGTCAGTCTCTCTTCCGGGTTTCATCCCCAGTCTAACGGTCAAGCAGAGAGGGCCAATCAGACGATTGGTCGCATACTACGCAGCCTTTCTTTCAGAAACCCTGCGTCTTGGGCAGAACAGCTCCCCTGGGCAGAATACGCTCACAACTCGCTTCCTTCGTCTGCTACCGGGTTATCTCCGTTTCAGAGTAGTCTGGGTTACCAGCCTCCTCTGTTCTCATCCCAGCTTGCCGAGTCCAGCGTTCCCTCCGCTCAAGCGTTTGTCCAACGTTGTGAGCGCACCTGGAGGAGGGTGAGGTCTGCACTTTGCCGTTACAGGGCACAGACGGTGAGAGCCGCCAATAAACGCAGGATTAAGAGTCCAAGGTATTGTTGCGGCCAGAGAGTGTGGCTTTCCACTCGCAACCTTCCTCTTACGACAGCTTCTCGTAAGTTGACTCCGCGGTTCATTGGTCCGTTCCGTGTCTCCCAGGTCGTCAATCCTGTCGCTGTGCGACTGCTTCTTCCGCGACATCTTCGTCGCGTCCATCCTGTCTTCCATGTCTCCTGTGTTAAGCCCTTTCTTCGCACCCTCGTTCGTCTTCCCTCCCCCTCCCGTCCTTGTCGAGAGCGCACCTATTTACAAGGTACATAAGATTATGGACATGCGTTCGGGGACGGGGTCACCAATACCTAGTGGATTGGGAGGGTTACGGTCCTGAGGAGAGGAGTTGGGTTCCGTCTCGGGACGTGCTGGACCGTTCGCTCATCGATGATTTCCTCCGTTGCCGCCAGGATTCCTCCTCGAGTGCGCCAGGAGGCGCTCGGTGAGTGGGGGGTACTGTCATGTTTGTCATTTATTGTCATGTCTTGTCCCTGTGCTCCCCATGCTATTCGTTTCCCTCTGCTGGTCTTGTTTGGTTCTTTCCCTCCTTCTATCCCTCTCTCTCCCCTCCCTCTCTCACTCTCTCGCTCTCTCTTCTCTCTGTCGTTCCGTTCCTGCTCCCAGCTGTTCCTATTCCCCTAATCATCATTTAGTCTTCCCACACCTGTTCCCGATCCTTTCCCCTGATTAGAGTCCCTATTTATTCCTTTGTGATCCGTTCCTGTCCCGTCGGTTCCTTGTATTGTATTCACCATGCTGTGATTGCGTTTCGCCTCTGTCCTGTCGTGTTTTTGCCGTGATTGTGTATCACCCTGTCCTGTCGTGTTTTGTGCCTTCATCAGACGCTGCGTGTGAGCAGGTGTCTCAGTCGACTACGGCCTGCGCCTACCCGGCGACCTGCAGTCTGTGGCCGCTTCTCCAGTTGTTTTCCCTCTACAAATCTAGAGGATTTCTGTTATTCCGTTTTGGACTTTAATAAACTCTGTTTCTGTTAAGTCGCGTTTGGGTCCTCTTTCACCTGCATGACA
>NW_025757668.1:0-5408 GCF_021184085.1 Oncorhynchus gorbuscha
TGTCATGTTTGTCATTTATTATCATGTCTTGTCCCTGTGCTCCCCATTCTGTTCGTTTCCCTCTGCTGGTCTTATTGGGTTCTTTCCCTCTTTCTATCCCTCTCTCTCCCCCTCCCCCTCTCACTCTCTCGCTCTCTCTTCTCTCTATCGTTCCGTTCCTGCTCCCAGCTGTTCCTATTCCCCTAATCATCATTTAGTCTTCCCACACCTGTTCCCGATCCTTTCCCCTGATTAGAGTCCCTATTTATTCCTTTGTGTTCCGTTCCTGTCCCGTCGGTTCCTTGTTTAGTATTCACCATGCTGTGATTGCGTTTCGCCCTGTCCTGTCGTGTTTTTGCTGTGATTGTGTATCGCCCTGTCCTGTCGTGTTTTTGCCTTCATCAGATGCTGCGTGTGAGCAGGTGTCTCTGTCTACTACGGCCTGCGCCTACCCGAAGCGACCTGCAGTCTGTGGCCGCTTCTCCAGTTATTCCCCTCTACAGACTAGAGGATTTCTGTTATTCCCTGTTTGGACTTAAATAAACTCTGTTTCTGTTAAGTCGCTTTTGGAGTCCTCTTTCACCTGCATGACAGAAGGAACCGACCAAGGAATGGACCCAGCGACTTCAGACGCTCGTTACACTGCCGTCGAGATCCAAGGAGCCATGCTCGGCAGACACGAGCAGGAATTGTCTGCTGCTCGCCATGCCGTGGAGAACCTGGCCGCTCAGGTTTCCGACCTCTCTGGACAGTTCCAGAGTCTACGTCTCGTGCCACCTGTTACTTCCTGGCCTGCCGAGCCTCCAGAACCTAGGGTTAATAACCCACCTTGCTACTCCGGGCAGCCCACTGAGTGCCGCTCCTTTCTCACGCAGTGTGAAGATTGTGTTCTCTCTCAACCCAACACATACTCTAGAGAGAGAGCTCGGGTTGCTTACGTCATTTCACTCCTTACTGGCCGGGCTCGAGAATGGGGCACAGCTATCTGGGAGGCAAGGGCTGATTGCTCTAACAAATTCCAGAACTTTAAAGAGGAGATGATTCGGGTTTTTGACCGTTCAGTTTTTGGTGGGGAGGCTTCTAGGGCCCTGGCTTCCTTATGCCAAGGTGAACGGTCCATAACGGATTATTCTATTGAGTTTCGCACTCTTGCTGCCTCTAGTGAGTGGAGCAGAGCCGGCGCTGCTCGCTCGTTTTCTGGAGGGACTCCACGCAGTGGTTAAGGATGAGATTCTCTCCCGGGAGGTTCCTTCAGATGTGGACTCTTTGATTGCTCTCGCCATCCGCATAGAACGACGGGTAGATCTTCGTCACCGGGCTCGTGGAAGAGAGCTCGCATCAACGGTGTTTCCCTGCTCCGCATCGCAACCATCTCCCTCCTCTGGCTTTGAGACTGAGCCCATGCAGCTGGGAGGGATTCGCATCTCGAATAAGGAGAGGGACGGAGGATCACCAACCGCCTGTGCCTCTATTGCGGAGTTGCTGGACATTTTGTTAATTCATGTCCAGTAAAAGCCAGAGCTCATCTGTAAGCGGAGGGCTACAGGTGAGCGCAACTACTCAAGTCTCTCCATCAAAATCCTGTACTACTTTGTCGGTCCATCTACGCTGGACCGGTTCGGGTGCTACATGTAGTGCCTTGATAGACTCTGGGGCTGAGGGTTGTTTCATGGACGAAGCATGGGTTCGGAAACATGACATTCCTTTCAGAGAGTTAGATAAGCCTACGCCCATGTTCGCCTTAGATGGTAGTCATCTTCCCAGTATCAGATTTGAGACACTACCTTTAACCCTCACAGTATCTGGTAACCACAGTGAGACTATTTCTTTTTTGATTTTCCGTTCACCGTTTACACCTGTTGTTTTGGGTCATCCCTGGCTAGTATGTCATAATCCTTCTATTAATTGGTCTAGTAATTCTATCCTATCCTGGAACGTTTCTTGTCATGTGAAGTGTTTAATGTCTGCCATCCCTCCCGTTTCTTCTGTCCCTACTTCTCAGGAGGAACCTGGCGATTTGACAGGAGTGCCGGAGGAATATCATGATCTGCGCACGGTCTTCAGTCGGTCCCGAGCCAACTCCCTTCCTCCTCACCGGTCGTATGATTGTAGTATTGATCTCCTTCCGGGGACCACTCCTCCTCGAGGTAGACTATACTCTCTGTCGGCTCCCGAACGTAAGGCTCTCGAGGATTATTTGTCTGTGTCTCTTGGCGCCGGTACCATAGTGCCTTCTTCTTCTCCGGCCGGGGCGGGGTTCTTTTTGTTAAGAAGAAGGACGGTACTCTGCGCCCCTGCGTGGATTATCGAGGGCTGAATGACATAACGGTTAAGAATCGTTATCCGCTTCCCCTTATGTCATCAGCCTTCGAGATTCTGCAGGGAGCCAGGTGCTTTACTAAGTTGGACCTTCGTAACGCTTACCATCTCGTGCGCATCAGAGAGGGGGACGAGTGGAAAACGGCGTTTAACACTCCGTTAGGGCATTTTGAGTACCGGGTTCTGCCGTTCGGTCTCGCCAATGCGCCAGCTGTTTTTCAGGCATTAGTTAATGATGTTCTGAGAGACATGCTGAACATTTTTGTTTTTGTCTATCTTGACGATATCCTGATTTTTCTCCGTCACTCGAGATTCATGTTCAGCACGTTCGACGTGTTCTACAGCGCCTTTTAGAGAATTGTCTCTACGTAAAGGCTGAGAAGTGCTCTTTTCATGTCTCCTCCGTTACTTTTCTCGGTTCCGTTATTTCCGCTGAAGGCATTCAGATGGATTCCGCTAAGGTCCAAGCTGTCAGTGATTGGCCCGTTCCAAGGTCACGTGTCGAGTTGCAGCGCTTTTTAGGTTTCGCTAATTTCTATCGGCGTTTCATTCGTAATTTCGGTCAAGTTGCTGCCCCTCTCACAGCTCTTACTTCTGTCAAGACGTGTTTTAAGTGGTCCGGTTCCGCCCAGGGAGCTTTTGATCTTCTAAAAGAACGTTTACGTCCGCTCCTATCCTCGTTACTCCTGACGTCACTAGACAATTCATTGTCGAGGTTGGCGCTTCAGAGGTAGGCGTGGGAGCCATTCTATCCCAGCGCTTCCAGTCTGACGATAAGGTTCATCCTTGCGCTTATTTTTCTCATCGCCTGTCGCCATCTGAGCGCAACTATGATGTGGGTAACCGTGAACTGCTCGCCATCCGCTTAGCCCTAGGCGAATGGCGACAGTGGTTGGAGGGGCGACCGTTCCTTTTGTCGTTTGGACAGACCATAAGAACCTTGAGTACATCCGTTCTGCCAAACGACTTAATGCCCGTCAAGCTCGTTGGGCGTTGTTTTTCGCTCGTTTCGAGTTTGTGATTTCTTACCGTCCGGGTAGCAAGAACACCAAGCCTGATGCCTTATCCCGTCTGTTTAGTTCTTCTGTGGCTTCTACTGATCCCGAGGGGATTCTTCCTTATGGGCGTGTTGTCGGGTTAACAGTCTGGGGAATTGAAAGACAGGTTAAGCAAGCACTCACGCACACTGCGTCGCCGCGCGCTTGTCCTAGTAACCTCCTTTTCGTTCCTGTTTCCACTCGTCTGGCTGTTCTTCAGTGGGCTCACTCTGCCAAGTTAGCTGGTCATCCCGGTGTTCGAGGCACTCTTGCGTCTATTCGCCAGCGCTTTTGGTGGCCGACTCAGGAGCGTGACACGCGCCGTTTCGTGGCTGCTTGTTCGGACTGCGCGCAGACTAAGTCGGGTAACTCTCCTCCTGCCGGTCGTCTCAGACCGCTCCCCATTCCTTCTCGACCATGGTCTCACATTGCCTTAGACTTCATTACCGGTCTGCCTTTGTCTGCGGGGAAGACTGTGATTCTGACGGTTGTCGATAGGTTCTCTAAGGCGGCACATTTCATTCCCCTCGCTAAACTTCCTTCCGCTAAGGAGACGGCACAAATCATTATTGAGAATGTATTCAGAATTCATGGCCTCCCGTTAGACGCCGTTTCAGACAGAGGCCCGCAATTCACGTCACAGTTTTGGAGGGAGTTCTGTCGTTTGATTGGTGCGTCCGTCAGTCTCTCTTCCGGGTTTCATCCCCAGTCTAACGGTCAAGCAGAGAGGGCCAATCAGACGATTGGTCGCATACTACGCAGCCTTTCTTTCAGAAACCCTGCGTCTTGGGCAGAACAGCTCCCCTGGGCAGAATACGCTCACAATTCGCTTCCTTCGTCTGCTACCGGGTTATCTCCGTTTCAGAGTAGTCTGGGTTACCAGCCTCCTCTGTTCTCATCCCAGCTTGCCGAGTCCAGCGTTCCCTCCGCTCAAGCGTTTGTCCAACGTTGTGAGCGCACCTGGAGGAGGTGAGGTCTGCACTTTGCCGTTACAGGGCACAGACGGTGAGAGCCGCCAATAAACGCAGGATTAAGAGTCCAAGGTATTGTTGCGGCCAGAGAGTGTGGCTTTCCACTCGCAACCTTCCTCTTACGACAGCTTCTCGTAAGTTGACTCCGCGGTTCATTGGTCCGTTCCGTGTCTCCCAGGTCGTCAATCCTGTCGCTGTGCGACTGCTTCTTCCGCGACATCTTCGTCGCGTCCATCCTGTCTTCCATGTCTCCTGTGTTAAGCCCTTTCTTCGCACCCCCGTTCGTCTTCCCTCCCCCCTCCCGTCCTTGTCGAGAGCGCACCTATTTACAAGGTACATAAGATCATGGACATGCGTTCTCGGGGACGGGGTCACCAATACTTAGTGGATTGGGAGGGTTACGGTCCTGAGGAGAGGAGTTGGGTTCCGTCTCGGGACGTGCTGGACCGTTCACTCATCGATGATTTCCTCCGTTGCCGCCAGGATTCCTCCTCGAGTGCGCCAGGAGGCGCTCGGTGAGTGGGGGGTACTGTCATGTTTGTCATTTATTATCATGTCTTGTCCCTGTGCTCCCCATTCTGTTCGTTTCCCTCTGCTGGTCTTATTGGGTTCTTTCCCTCTTTCTATCCCTCTCTCTCCCCCTCCCCCTCTCACTCTCTCGCTCTCTCTTCTCTCTATCGTTCCGTTCCTGCTCCCAGCTGTTCCTATTCCCCTAATCATCATTTAGTCTTCCCACACCTGTTCCCGATCCTTTCCCCTGATTAGAGTCCCTATTTATTCCTTTGTGTTCCGTTCCTGTCCCGTCGGTTCCTTGTTTAGTATTCACCATGCTGTGATTGCGTTTCGCCCTGTCCTGTCGTGTTTTTGCTGTGATTGTGTATCGCCCTGTCCTGTCGTGTTTTTGCCTTCATCAGATGCTGCGTGTGAGCAGGTGTCTCTGTCTACTACGGCCTGCGCCTACCCGAAGCGACCTGCAGTCTGTGGCCGCTTCTCCAGTTATTCCCCTCTACAGACTAGAGGATTTCTGTTATTCCCTGTTTGGACTTAAATAAACTCTGTTTCTGTTAAGTCGCTTTTGGAGTCCTCTTTCACCTGCATGACA
>NW_025757669.1:0-5408 GCF_021184085.1 Oncorhynchus gorbuscha
GCATCCTCCTCTCCCTCCACAGCCTCCCTGCATCCTCCTCTCCCTCCACAGCCTCCCTGCATCCTCCTCTCCCTCCACAGCCTCCCTGCATCCTCCTCTCCCTCCACAGCCTCCCTGCATCCTCCTCTCCCTCCACAGCCCCCTGCATCCTCCTCTCCCTCCACAGCCTCCCTGCATCCTCCTCTCTCTCCACAGCCTCCCTGCATCCTCCTCTCCCTCCACAGCCTCCCTGCATCCTCCTCTCCTCTCCCTCACAGCCTCCTGCATCCTCCTCTCCCTCCACAGCCTCCCTGCATCCTCCTCCTCCACAGCCTCCATCCCCTCCCTCACAGCCTCCCATCCTTCCTCCACAGCCTCCTGCATCCTCTCTCCCTCCACAGCCTCCCTGCATCCTCCTCTCCCTCCACAGCCTCCCTCATCTCCCTCCACAGCTCCGCATCCTCCTCTCCCTCCACAGCCTCCCTGCATCCTCCTCTCCCTCCACAGCCTCCCTGCATCCTCCTCTCCCTCCACAGCCTCCCTGCATCCTCCTCTCCCTCCACAGCCTCCCTGCATCCTCCTCTCCCTCCACAGCCTCCCTGCATCCTCCTCTCCCTCCACAGCCTCCCTGCATCCTCCTCTCCCTCCACAGCCTCCCTGCATCCTCCTCTCCCTCCACAGCCTCCCTGCATCCTCCTCTCCCTCCCACAGCCTCCCTGCATCCTCCTCTCCCTCCACAGCCTCCCTGCATCCTCCTCTCCCTCCACAGCCTCCCTGCATCCTCCTCTCCCTCCACAGCCTCCCTGCATCCTCCTCTCCCTCCACAGCCTCCCTGCATCCTCCTCTCCCTCCACAGCCTCCCTGATCCTCCTCTCCCTCCACAGCCTCCCTGCATCCTCCTCTCCCTCCACAGCCTCCCTGCATCCTCCTCTCCCTCCACAGCCTCCCTGCATCCTCCTCTCCCTCCACAGCCTCCCCTGCATCCTCCTCTCCCTCCACAGCCTCCCTGCATCCTCCCTCCCTCCACAGCCTCCTGCATCCTCCTCTCCCTCCACAGCCTCCCTGCATCCTCCTCTCCCTCCACAGCCTCCCTGCATCCTCCTCTCCCTCCACAGCCTCCCTGCATCCTCCTCTCCCTCCACAGCCTCCCTGCATCCTCCTCTCCCTCCACAGCCTCCTGCATCCTCCTCTCCCTCCACAGCCTCCCTGCATCCTCCTCTCCCTCCACAGCCTCCCTGCATCCTCCCTCTCCCTCCACAGCCTCCCTGCATCCTCCTCTCCCTCCACAGCCTCCCTGCATCCTCCTCTCCCTCCACAGCCTCCCTGCATCCTCCTCTCCCTCCACAGCCTCCCTGCATCCTCCTCTCCCTCCACAGCCTCCCTGCATCCTCCTCTCCCTCCACAGCCTCCCTGCATCCTCCTCTCCCTCCACAGCCTCCCTGCATCCTCCTCTCCCTCCACAGCCTCCCTGCATCCTCCTCTCCCTCCACAGCCTCCCTGCATCCTCCTCTCCCTCCACAGCCTCCCTGCATCCTCCTCTCCCTCCACAGCCTCCCTGCATCCTCCTCTCCCTCCACAGCCTCCCTGCATCCTCCTCTCCCTCCACAGCCTCCCTGCATCCTCCTCTCCCTCCACAGCCTCCCTCCACAGCCTCCCTGCATCCTCCTCTCCCTCCACAGCCTCCCTGCATCCTCCTCTCCCTCCACAGCCTCCCTGCATCCTCCTCTCCCTCCACAGCCTCCCTGCATCCTCCTCTCCCTCCACAGCCTCCCTGCATCCTCCTCTCCCTCCACAGCCTCCCTGCATCCTCCTCTCCCTCCACAGCCTCCCTGCATCCTCCTCTCCCTCCACAGCCTCCCTGCATCCTCCTCTCCCTCCACAGCCTCCCTGCATCCTCCTCTCCCTCCACAGCCTCCCCTGCATCCTCCTCTCCCTCCACAGCCTCCCTGCATCCTCCTCTCCCTCCACAGCCTCCCTGCATCCTCCTCTCCCTCCACAGCCTCCCTGCATCCTCCTCTCCCTCCACAGCCTCCCTGCATCCTCCTCTCCCTCCACAGCCTCCCTGCATCCTCCTCTCCCTCCACAGCCTCCCTGCATCCTCCTCTCCCTCCACAGCCTCCCTGCATCCTCCTCTCCCTCCACAGCCTCCCTGCATCCTCCTCTCCCTCCACAGCCTCCCTGCATCCTCCTCTCCCTCCACAGCCTCCCTGCATCCTCCTCTCCCTCCACAGCCTCCCTGCATCCTCCTCTCCCTCCACAGCCTCCCTGCATCCCTCCTCTCCCTCCACAGCCTCCCTGCATCCTCCTCTCCCTCCACAGCCTCCCTGCATCCTCCTCTCCCTCCACAGCCTCCCTGCATCCTCCTCTCCCTCCACAGCCTCCCTGCATCCTCCTCTCCCTCCACAGCCTCCCTGCATCCTCCTCTCCCTCCACAGCCTCCCTGCATCCTCCTCTCCCTCCACAGCCTCCCTGCATCCTCCTCTCCCTCCACAGCCTCCCTGCATCCTCCTCTCCCTCCACAGCCTCCCTGCATCCTCCTCTCCCTCCACAGCCTCCCTGCATCCTCCTCTCCCTCCACAGCCTCCCTGCATCCTCCTCTCCCTCCACAGCCTCCCTGCATCCTCCTCTCCCTCCACAGCCTCCCTGCATCCTCCTCTCCCTCCACAGCCTCCCTGCATCCTCCTCTCCCTCCACAGCCTCCCTGCATCCTCCTCTCCCTCCACAGCCTCCCTGCATCCTCCTCTCCCTCCACAGCCTCCCTGCATCCTCCTCTCCCTCCACAGCCTCCCTGCATCCCTCCCTCTCCTCCACAGCCTCCCTGCATCCTCCTCTCCCTCCACAGCCTCCCTGCATCCTCCTCTCCCTCCACAGCCTCCTGCATCCTCCTCTCCCTCCACAGCCTCCCTGCATCCTCCTCTCCCTCCACAGCCTCCCTGCATCCTCCTCTCCCTCCACAGCCTCCCTGCATCCTCCTCTCCCTCCACAGCCTCCCTGCATCCTCCTCTCCCTCCACAGCCTCCCTCCACGGTATCCTGCGTCCTCCTCTCCTCACGGTATCACCGTCCTCATCTCCCATCGTGCTCATAGTATCATCTCCATCGGCCTCCTGCATCACCTCTCCCTCCTGACCTCCTGCATCCTCCTCTCCCTCCACAGCCTCCCTACCTCCTCCTCCCTCCACCTTCCTCCTGCGTCCTCCTCTCCCTCCACGGCCTCCATAAGCTATCTCCTCCACAGGCCTCCTCGTCCTCTCACTCCGGCCTCCCTGCATCCTCCTCTCCCTCCAGCCTCCCTGCGTCCTCCTCTCCTCCACAGCCCTCCCTGCGTCCCTCCTCCTCCACAGCCTCCCTGCAAATCCTCCTCTCCCTCTGGCCTCCTGCATCCTCCTCTCCCTCCACAGCCTCCCTGCATCCTCCTCTCCCTCCACAGCCTCCCTGCATCCCTCCTCTCCTCAGCCTCATAATCCTCCTCTCCTCCACAGTCTCCTCCACAGCCTCCCTCCACAGCCTCCCTGCATCCTCCTCTCCCTCCACAGCCTCCTGCATCCTCCTCTCCCTCACAGCCTCCCTGCATCCTCCCTCTCCCTCCACAGCCACCTCCCTGCATCCTCCTCCCTCCACAGCCTCACAGCCTCCTGCATCCTCCTCTCCCTCCACAGCCTCCCTGCATCCTCCTCTCCCTCCACAGCCTCCCTGCATCCTCCTCCCTCCACAGCCTCCCTGCATCCTCCTCTCCTCCACAGCCTCCCCTCCCACAGCCTCCCTGCATCCTCCTCTCCCTCCACAGCCTCCCTGCATCCTCCTCTCCCTCCACAGCCTCCCTCATCCTCCTCTCTCCCGCAGTCTCCCCTGCATCCTCCTCTCCCTCCACAGCCTCCCTGCATCCTCCTCTCCCTCCACAGCCTCCCTGCATCCTCCTCTCCCTCCACAGCCTCCCTGCATCCTCCTCTCCCTCCACAGCCTCCCTGCATCCTCCTCACAGCCTCACCCCTCCTCTCCCTCCCTGCATCCTCCTCTCCCTCCACAGCCTCCCTGCATCCTCCTCTCCCTCCACAGCCTCCCTGCATCCTCCTCTCCCTCCACAGCCTCCCTGCATCCTCTCTCCCTCCCACAGCCTCCCTGCATCCTCTCCCTCCACAGTCTCCTGCATCCTCCTCTCCCTCCACAGCCTCCCCGCATCCTCCTCTCAAAACCTCCCTCCACAGTCTCCCTGTCCTCCTCTCCCTCCACAGCCTCCCCTCCACAGCCTCCCTGCATCCTCCTCTCCCTCCACAGTCTCTCTGCATCCTCCTCTCCCTCCAGCCTCCCTGCACAGCCTCACCATCCTCCTCTCCCTCCACAGTCTCTCTGCATCCTCCTCTCCCTCCGTGTCAGCCTCCCTCACAGCCTCCTGCATCCTCCTCTCCCTCCACAGCCTCCCTGTCATCCTCCTCTCCCTCCACAGCCTCCCTGCATCCTCCTCTCCCTCCTCAGTCTCCCTACACATCCTCCTCTCTCACAGCCTCCCTGCACAGCCTCCCTACATCCTCCTCTCCCTCCACAGCCTCTCTGCATCCTCCTCTCCCTCCACAGCCTCCCTGAATCCTCCTTTACCTTCATAGTCTCCCTGAATCCTCCTCTCCCTCCACAGTCTCTCTGCATCCTCCTCTCCCTCCACAGCCTCCCTGCACAGCCCCTCCTGGATCTGCATCCTCCTCTCCCTCCACAGCCTCCCTGCATCCTCTCTTCCTCCACAGCCTCCCTGCATCCTCCTCTCCCTCCACAGTCTCCCTGCATCCTCCTCTCCATCCACAGCCTCCCTGCACAGCCTCCCTTATCATCCTCTCTCCCTCCACAGCCTCTGCATACTCCTCTCCCTCCACAGCCTCCCGACATCATCCTCTCCCTCCACAGCATCCCTCCTCGTCCCTCACAGCCTCCCTGCATCCTCCCTCCCTCCACAGCCTCCCTACATCCTCCCTCTCCATCCACCCTCCCCACAGTCTCCCTGCATCCTCCTCTCCCTCCACAGCCTCCCTGAGATCCTCCTCTCCCTCCACAGCCTCCCTGCGTCCTCCTCTCCCTCCACAGCCTCCCTGCATCCTCCTCTCCCTCCACAGCCTCCCTGCGTCCTCCTCTCCCTCCTTCCAGCCTCCCTGAATCCTCCTCTCCCTGGGCCTGCTGGGATATATCTTCCATGTGTATTCCCTGAATCCTCCTCTCCCTCCATAGTCTCCCTGCATCACCCTCTCCCTCAACAGCAGCCTCTGAATCCTCCTCTCCTCTCCATAGTCTCCCTGAATCCTCCTCTCCCTCCATAGTCTCCCTGAATCCTCCTCTCCTCCACAGCCTCCCTGCGTCCTCCTCTCCCTCCATAGTCTCCTGAATCCTCCTCTCCCTCCACAGTCTCCCTGAATCCTCCCTCTCCCTCCATAGCCTCCCTGAATCCTC
>NW_025757670.1:0-5408 GCF_021184085.1 Oncorhynchus gorbuscha
ATGCAGGTGTAAAAAGCACGGTGGCTAGGAAAAACTCCTAGAAAGGCCAAAACCTAGGAAGAAACCTAGAGAGGAACCGGGCTATGTGGGGTGGCCAGTCCTCTTCTGGCTGTGCCGGGTAGAGATTATAACAGAACATGACCAAGATGTTCAAATGTTCATAAATGACCAGCATGGTCAAATAATAATAAGGCAGAACAGTTGAAACTGGAGCAGCAGCACAGTCAGGTGGACTGGGGACAGCAAGGAGCCATCATGTCAGGTAGTCCTGGGGCACGGTCCTAGGGCTCAGGTCCTCCGAGAGAGAGAAAGAAAGAGAGAATTAGAGAGCATATGTGGGGTGGCCAGTCCTCTTCTGGCTGTGCCAGGTGGAGATTATAACAGAACGTGGCCAAGATGTTCAAATGTTCATAAATGACCAGCATGGTTGAATAATAGTAAGGCAGAACAGTTGAAACTGGAGCAGGAGCATGGCCAGGTGGACTGGGGACAGCAAGGAGTCCTCATGTCAGGTAGTCCTGGGACATGGTCCTAGGGCCCAGGCCAGTTGAAACTGGAGCAGCAGCATGGCCAGGTGGACTGGGGACAGCAAGGAGTCATCATGTCAGGTAGTCCTGGGGCATGGTTCTAGGGCTCAGGTCCTCCGAGAGAGAGAAAGAAAGAGAGAAGGAGAGAATTAGAGAACGCACACTTAGATTTACACAGGACACCGAATAGGACAGGAGAAGTACTCCAGATAAACAAACTGACCCTAGCCCCCCCGACACATAAACTACTGCAGCATAAATACTGGAGGCTGAGACAGGAGGGTCAGGAGACACTGTGGCCCCATCCGAGGACACCCCGGACAGGGCCAAACAGGAAGGATATAACCCCACCCACTTTGCCAAAGCACAGCCCCCCACACCACTAGAGGAAATCTTCAACCACCAACTTACCATCCTGAGACAAGGCCGAGTATAGCCCACAAAGATCTCCGACACGGTACAACCCAAGGGGGGGGGAACCCAGACAGGCCGACCACAACAGTGAATCAACCCACCCAGGTGACGCACCCCCCCCAGGGACGGCACGAGAGAGCCCCAGCAAGCCAGTGACTCAGCCCCGTAACAGGGTTAGAGGCAGAGAATCCCAGTGGAAAAGGGGGAACCGGCCAGGCAGAGACAGCAAGGGCGGTTCGTTGCTCCAGAGCCTTTCCGTTCACCTTCCCACTCCTGGGCCAGACTACACTCAATCATATGACCCACTGAAGAGATGAGTCTTCAGTAAAGACTTAAAGGTTGAGACCGAGTTTGCGTCTCTGACATGGGTAGGCAGACCGTTCCATAAAAATGGAGCTCTATAGGAGAAAGCCCTGCCTCCAGCTGTTTGCTTAGAAATTCTAGGGACAATTAGGAGGCCTGCGTCTTGTGACCGTAGCGTACGTATAGGTATGTACGGCAGGACCAAATCAGAGAGGTAGGTAGGAGCAAGCCCATGTAATGCTTTGTAGGTTAGCAGTAAAACCTTGAAATCAGCCCTTGCTTTGACAGGAAGCCAGTGTAGAGAGGCTAGCACTGGAGTAATATGATCAAATTTTTTGGTTCTAGTCAGGATTCTAGCAGCCGTATTTAGCACTAACTGAAGTTTATTTAGTGCTTTATCCGGGTAGCCGGAAAATAGAGCATTGCAGTAGTCTAACCTAGAAGTGACAAAAGCATGGATTAATTTTTCTGCATCATTTTTGGACAGAAAGTTTCTGATTTTTGCAATGTTACGTAGATGGAAAAAGCTGTCCTCGAAATGGTCTTGATATGTTCTTCAAAAGAGAGATCAGGGTCAGAGTAACGCCGAGGTCCTTCACAGTTTTATTTGAGACGACTGTACAACCATTAAGATTAATTGTCAGATTCAACAGAAGATCTCTTTGTTTCTTGGGACCTAGAACAAGCATCTCTGTTTTGTCCGAGTTTAATAGTAGAAAGTTTGCAGCCATCCACTTCCTTATGTCTGAAACACATGCTTCTAGCGAGGGCAATTTTGGTGCTTCACCATGTTTCATTGAAATGTACAGCTGTGTGTCATCCGCATAGCAGTGAAAGTTTACATTATGTTTTCGAATAACATCCCCAAGAGGTAAAATATATAGTGAAAACAATAGTGGTCCTAAAACAGAACCTTGAGGAACACCGAAATGTACAGTTGATTTGTCAGAGGACAAACCATTCACAGAGACAAACTGATATCTTTCCGACAGATAAGACCTAAACCAGGCCAGAACATGTCCGTGTAGACCAATTTGGGTTTCCAATCTCTCCAAAGAATGTGGTGATCGATGGTATCAAAAGCAGCACTAAGGTCTAGGAGCACGAGGACAGATGCAGAGCCTCGGTCCGATGCCATCAAAATGTCATTTACCACCTTCACAAGTGCCGTCTCAGTGCTATGATGGGGTCTAAAACCAGACTGAAGCATTTCGTATACATTGTTTGTCTTCAGGAAGGCAGTGAGTTGCTGCGCAACAGCCTTCTCTAAAATCTTTGAGAGGAATGGAAGATTCGATATAGGCCGATAGTTTTTATATTTTCTGGGTCAAGGTTTGGCTTTTTCAAGAGAGGCTTTATTACTGCCACTTTTAGTGAGTTTGGTACACATCCAGTGGATAGAGAGCCGTTTATTATGTTCAACATAGGAGGGCCAAGCACAGGAAGCAGCTCTTTCAGTAGTTTAGTTGGAATAGGGTCCAGTATACAGCTTGAAGGTTTAGAGGCCATGATTATTTTCATCATTGTGTCAAGAGATATAGTACTAAAACACTTGAGCGTCTCTCTTGATCCTAGGTCCTGGCAGAGTTGTGCAGACTCAGGACAACTGAGGTTTGGAGGAATACGCAGGTTTAAAGAGGAGTCCGTAATTTGCTTTCTAATAATCATAATCTTTTCCTCAAAAAGTTCATGAATTTATCACTGCTAAAGTGCAAGTCATCCTCTCTTGGGGAATGCTGCTTTTTAGTTAGCTTTGCCACAGTATCAAAAGGAATTTCGGATTGTTCTTATTTTCCTCAATTAAGTTAGAAAAATAGGACGATCGAGCAGCAGTAAGGGCTCTTCGGTACTGCACGGTACCATCCTTCCAAGCTAGTCGGAAGACTTCCAGTTTGGTGTGGCGCCATTTCCGTTCCAATTTTCTGGAAGCTTGCTTCAGAGCTCGGGTATTTTCTGTGTACCATGGAGCTAGTTTCTTATGAGACATTTTTTTAGTTTTTAGGGGTGCAACTGCATCTAGGGTATTGCGCAAGGTTAAATTGAGATCCTCAGTTAGGTGGTTAACGGATTTTTGTCCTCTGGCGTCCTTGGGTAGGCAGAGGGAGTCTGGAAGGGCATCAAGGAATCTTTGTGTTGTCTGTGAATTTATAGCACGACTTTTGATGTTCCTTGGTTGGGGTCTGAGCAGATTATTTGTTGCAATTGCAAACGTAATAAAATGGTGGTCTGATAGTCCAGGATTATGAGGAAAAACATTAAGATCCACAACATTTATTCCATGGGACAAAACTAGGTCCAGCGTATGACTGTGAGAGTGAGTGGGTCCAGAGACATGTTGGACAAAACCCACTGAGTCGATGATGGCTCCAAAAGCCTTTTGGAGTGGGTCTGTGGACTTTTCCATGTGAATATTAAAGTCACCAAAGATTAGAATATTATCTGCAATGACTACAAGGTCTGATAGGAATTCAGGAACTCAGTGAGAACGCTGTATATGGCCCAGGAGGCCTGTAAACAGTAGCTATAAAAAGTGATTGAGTAGGCTGCATAGATTTCATGACTAGAAGCTCAAAAGAGAAAACGTCATTTTTTTTGTAAATTGAAATTTGCTATCGTAAATGTTAGCAACACCTCCGCCTTTGCGGGATGCACGGGGATATGGTCACTAGTGTAGCCAGGAGGTGAGGCCTCATTTAACACAGTAAATTCATCAGGCTTAAGCCATGTTTCAGTCAGGCCAATCACATCAAGATTATGATCAGTGATTAGTTCATTGACTATAATTGCCTTTGAAGTAAGGGATCTAACATTAAGTAGCCCTATTTTGAGATGTGAGGTATCATGATCTCTTTCAGTAATGACAGGAATGGAGGTGGTCTTTATCCTAGTGAGATTGCTAAGGCGAACACCGCCATGTTTAGTTTTGCCCAACCCAGGTCGAGGCACAGACACGGTCTCAATGGTGATAGCTGAGCTGACTACACTAACTATGCTAGTGGCAGACTCCACTATGCTGGCAGGCTGGCTAATAGCCTGCTGCCTGGCCTGCACCCTATTTCATTGTGGAGCTAGAGGAGTTAGAGCCCTGTCTATGTTGGCAGATAAGATGAGAGCACCCCTCCAGCTAGGATGGAGTCCGTCACTCCTCAGCAGGTCAGGCTTGGTCCTGTTTGTGGGCGAGTCCCAGAAAGAGGGCCAATTATCTACAAATTCTATCTTTTGGGAGGGGCAGAAAACAGTTTTCAACCAGCGATTGAGTTGTGAGACTCTGCTGTAGAGCTCATCACTCCCCCTAACTGGGAGGGCCAGAGACAATTACTCGATGCCGACACATCTTTCTAGCTGATATGCACGCAGAAGCTATGTTGCGCTTGGTGATCTCTGACTGTTTCATCCTAACATCGTTGGTGCCGACGTGGATAACAATATCTCTATACTCTCTACACTCGCCAGTTTTAGCTTTAGCCAGCACCATCTTCAGATTAGCCTTAACGTCGGTAGCCCTGCCCCCGGGTAAACAGTGTATGATCGCTGGATGATTCGCTTTAAGTCTAATACTGCGGGTAATGGAGTCGCCAATGACTAGAGTTTTCAATTTGTCAGAGCTAATGGTGGGAAGCTTCGGCGTCTCAGACCCCGTAACGGGAGGAGTAGAGACCAGAAGACTCGGCCTCTGACACCGACCCGCTGCTTAATGGGGAGAACCGGTTGAAAGTTTCTGTCTGCTGAATGAGCGACACCGGTTGAGCGTTCCTACAGCATTTCCTTCCAGAAACCGTGAGAAAGTTGTCCGGCTGCGGGGACTGTGCCAGGGGATTTATACTACTATCTGTACTTACTGGTGGCACAGACGCTGTTTCATCCTTTCCTACACTGAAATTACCCTTGCCTAACGATTGCGTCTGAAGCTGGGCTTGCAGTACAGCTATCCTCGCCGTAAGCGAAACAGCGGCTGCAATTAGAAGGCATCATGTTAATGTTACTACTTAGCTTCGGCTGTTGGAGGTCTGACGAATCGTGTCCAGATAAAGCGTCCGGAGTGAAAAAGTCGAGGAAAAAATAAATATATGAACGGTAATTAAAAAGTGAAACCCGTAAAGTTGTCAGGTAGCAAAATAGGTTGGCAACAAAACGCACAGCAATTTGAAAACAAGCCTGCAAGTT
>NW_025757671.1:0-5408 GCF_021184085.1 Oncorhynchus gorbuscha
GAGAGAGAGAGAGAACGGTATGGATATGGTAAATACAGAGAGAGAGAGAGAACGGTATGGATATGGTAAATGCAGAGAGAGAGAGAACGGTATGGATATGGTAAATGCAGAGAGAGAGAGAGAGAGAACGGTATGGATATGGTAAATGCAGAGAGAGAGAGAACGGTATGGATATGGTAAATGCAGAGAGAGAGAGAACGGTATGGATATGGTAAATGCAGAGAGAGAGAGAGAGAGAGAACGCAGGCGGATATGGTAAATGCAGAGAGAGAGAGAGAGAGAGAGAGAACGGTATGGATATGGTAAATGCAGAGAGAGAGAGAACGGTATGGATATGGTAAATGCAGAGAGAGAGAGAGAACGGTATGGAGATGTGAAATGGCAGAGAGAGAGAACGGTGGATATGGTAAATGCAGAGGGAGAGAGAGAGAGAACGGTATGGATATGGTAAATGCAGAGAGAGAGAGAGAGAGAGAACGGTAGGTGGACATGGTAAATGCAGAGAGAGAGAGAGAGAGAACAAGGATATGGTAAATACAGAGAGAGAGAGAACGGACGGATATGGTAAAATGCAGAGAGAGAGAGAAGCGTATGGATATGGTAAATGCAGAGAGAGAGAGAGAGAGAGAACGGTATGGATATGGTAAATGCAGAGAGAGAGAGAGAGAGAGAGAAGCAGGTATGGATATGGTAAATGCAGAGAGAGAGAGAGAGAGAGAACAGGTATGGATATGGTAAATGCAGACAGAGAGAGAGAACGGTATGGATATGGTAAAAGCAGAGAGAAGAGAGAACGGTATGGATATGGTAAATGCAGAGAGAGAGAGAGAGAGAGAGAGCAGGTATGGATATGGTAAATGCAGAGAGAGAGAGAGAGACGGTATGGATATGGTAAATGCAGAAGAACGGTATGGATATGGTAAATGCAGAGAGAGAGAGAGAACGGTATGGATATAAATGCAGAGAGAGAAAGGAAACGGTATGGATATAGTAAATGCAGAGAGAGAGAGAGAACGGTATGGATATGGTAAATGCAGAGAGAGAGAGAGACGGTATGGATATGGTAAATGCAGAGAGAGAGAGAGAAGCAGGGTATGGATATGGTAAATGCAGAGAGAGAGAGAGAAGCAGTATGGATATAGTAAATGCAGAGAGAGAGACGGTATGCATACGGTATGGATATGGTAAATGCAGAGAGAGAGAGAGAGGAAACGGTATGGATATGGTAAATGCAGAGAGAGAGAGAGAGAACGGTATGGATATGGTAAATGCAGAGAGAGAACGGTATGGATATGTTAAATGCAGAGAGAGAGAGAACGGTATGGATGGTAAATGAGAGAGAGAGAGAGAGAGAACGGTATGGATATGGTAAATGCAGATATGGTAAATGCAGAGAGAACGGTATGGATATGGTAAATGCAGAGAGAGAGAAACGGTATGGATATGGTAAATGCAGAGAGAGAGAGAGATAGTAAGAGAGAGAGAGAGAGAGAACGGTATGGATATGGTAAAATGCAGAGAGAGAGAGAGAGAGAGAGATGGAGAGTAAGAGAGAGAGAACGGTATGGATATGGTAAATGCAGAGAGAGAACGGTATGGATATGGTAAATGCAGAGAGAGAGAGATGGAGAGTAAAACGGTATGGATATGGTAAATGCAGAGAGAGAGAGAGAGAGAGAACGGTATGGATATGGTAAATGCAGAGAGAGAGAACAGTATGGATATGGTAAATGCAGAGAGAGAGAGAGAACGGTATGGATATGGTAAATGCAGAGAGAGAGAACGGTATGGATATGGTAAATGCAGAGAGAGAGAGAGAGAGAACGGTATGGATATGGTAAATGCAGAGAGAGAGAACGGTATGGATATGGTAAATGCAGAGAGAGAGAGAGAGAGAGAACGGTATGGATATGGTAAATGCAGAGAGAGAGAGAGAGAGAGAACGGTATGGATATGGTAAATGCAGAGAGAGAGAGAGAACGGTATGCATATGGTAAATGCAGAGAGAGAGAGAGAGAGAACGGTATGGATATGGTAAATGCAGAGAGAGAGAGAGAGAGAGAGAGAGAACGGTATGGATATGGTAAATGCAGAGAGAGAGAGAGAGAGAGCGGTATGGATATGGTAAATGCAGAGAGAGAGAGAGAGAGAGAACGGTATGGATATGGTAAATGCAGAGAGAGAGAGAAGAACGGTATGGATATGGTAAATGCAGAGAGAGAGAGAAGAGAACGGTATGGATATGGTAAATGCAGAGAGAGAGAGAGAGAGAGAGAGAGAGAGAGAGAGAGAGAGCGGTATGGATATGGTAAATGCAGAGAGAGAGAGAAACGGTATGGATATGGTAAATGCAGAGAGAGAACGGTATGGATATGGTAAATGCAGAGAGAGAGAGAACGAGGTATGGATATGGTAAATGCAGAGAGAGAGAAAGAGGTATGGATATGGTAAATGCAGAGAGAGAACGGTATGGATATGGTAAATGCAGAGGGAGAGAGAAACGGTATGGATATGGTAAATGCAGAGAGAGAGAGAGAACGGTATGGATATGGTAAATGCAGAGGGAGAGAGAACGGTATGGATATGGTAAATGCAGAGAGAGAGAGAGAGAGAACGGTATGGATATGGTAAATGCAGAGGGAGAGAGAACGGTATGGATATGGTAAATGCAGAGAGAGAGAGAACGGTATGGATATGGTAAATGCAGAGAGAGAGAGAACGGTATGGATATGGTAAATGCAGAGGGAGAGAGAGAGAACGGTATGGATATGGTAAATGCAGAGAGAGAGAGAACGGTATGGATATGGTAAATGCAGAGAGAGAGAGAACGGTATGGATATGGTAAATGCAGAGAGAGCGAGAATGGTATGGATATGGTAAATGCAGAGAGAGAGAGAGAGAGAACGGTATGGATATGGTAAATGCAGAGAGAGAGAGAGACAGTATATGGATATGGTAAATGCAGAGAGAGAGAACAGTATGGATATGGTAAATACAGAGAGAGAGAGAGAGAGAACGGTATGGATATGGTAAATGCAGAGAGAGAGAGAGAGAACGGTATGGATATGGTAAATACAGAGAGAGAGAGAGAGAGAGAGAGAGAACGGTATGGATATGGTAAATGCAGAGAGAGAGAGAGAGAGCAGTATGGATATGGTAAATGCAGAGAGAGAGAGAACGGTATGGATATGGTAAATGCAGAGAGAGAGAGAGAACGGTATGGATATGGTAAATGCAGAGAGAAGAGTATGGATATGGTAAATGCAGAGGGAGAGAGAGAGAACGGTATGGATATGGTAAATGCAGAGAGAGAGAGAGAGAACGGTATGGATATGGTAAATGCATGGAGTAGAGAGAGAAAAGAGGGTATGGATATGGTAAATGCAGAGCAGAGAGAGAAACGGTATGGATATGGTAAATGCAGAGAGAGAGAGAGAGAACGGTATGGATATAGTAAATGCAGAGAGAGAGAGAAGAACGGTATGGATATGGTAAATGCAGAGAGAGAGAGAACGGTATGGATATGGTAAATGCAGAGAGAGAGAGAGAGAACGGTATGGATATGGTAAATGCAGAGGGAGAGAAGAACGGTATGGATATGGTAAATGCAGAGAGAGAAAGACAGTATGGATATGGTAAATGCAGAGGGAGAGAGAACGGTATGGATATGAAGTAAATGCAGAGAGAGAGAGAGAGAACGGTATGGATATGGTAAATGCAGAGAGAGAGAGAGAGAGAACGGTATGGATATGGTAAATGCAGAGGGAGAGAGAGAACGGTATGGATATGGTAAATGCAGAGGGAGAGAGAGAGAACGGTATGGCCATGGTAAATGCAGAGAGAGAGAGAAGAAACGGTATGGATATGGTAAAAATGCAGAGAGAAAAACGGTATGGATATGGTAAATGCAGAGAGAGAAAACGATTATGGATATGGTAAATGCAGAGGGAGAGAGAAAACGGTATGGATATGGTAAATGCAGAGAGAGAAGAGAGAAAGTATGGATATGGTAAATGCAGAGAGGAGAGAGAGGAAACAGTATGGATATGGTAAATGCAGAGAGAGAGAACGGTATGGATATGGTAAATGCAGAGAGAAACGGTATGGATATAGTAAATGCAGAGAGCAAAGATTATGGAGGAGAAGCAGTATGGATATGGTAAAATGCAGAGAGAGAGAACAGTATGGATATGGTAAATGCAGAGAGAGAGAGAACGGTATGGATATGGTAAATGCAGAGAGAGAACGGTATGGATATGGTAAATGCAGAGAGAGAGAGAGAGAAACGGTATGGATATGGTAAATGCAGAGAGAGAGAGGAACGGTATGGATATATGGTAAATGCAGAGAGAGAGAGAGAACGGTATGGATATGGTAAATGCAGAGAGAGAGAGAGAACGGTATGGATATGGTAAATGCAGAGGAGAGAGAGAGAACGGTATGGATATGGTAAATGCAGAGGGAGAGAGAAACGGTATGGATATGGTAAATGCAGAGAGAGAGAGAACGGTATGGATATGGTAAATGCAGAGAGAGGAGAGAGAACGGTATGGATATGGTAAATGCAGAGAGAGAGAGAGAGAGAGAGAACGGTATGGATATGGTAAATGCAGAGAGAGAGAGAGAGACGGCATGGATATGGTAAATGCAGAGAGAGAGAGAGAGAGAGACGGTATGGATATGGTAAATGCAGAGGAGAGAGAGAGAGAGAGAACGGTATGGATATGGTAAATGCAGAAGAGAGAGAGAGAGAACGGTATGGATATGGTAAATGCAGAGAAGGAGAGAGAGAGAGAGAAACGGTATGGATATGGTAAATGCAGAGAGAGAGAGAGAAGCGGTATGGATATGGTAAATGCAGAGAGAGAGAGAGAGAACGGTATGGATATGGTAAATGCAGAGAGAGAGAGAACGGTATGGATATGGTAAATGCAGAGAGAGAGAGATAGAATACGGCATGGATATGGTAAACTGCAGAGAGAGAGAGAACGGTATGGATATGGTAAATCAAGAGAGAGAGAGAGAGAGAACGGTATGGATATGGTAAATGCAGAGAGAGAGAGAGAGAACGGTATGGATATGGTAAATGCAGAGAGAGAGAGAGAACGTATGGATATGGTAAATGCAGAGAGAGAGAGAGAGAGCGGTATGGATATGGCAAATGCAAGAGAGAGAGAGAGAACGGTATGGATATGGTAAATGCAGAGAGAGAGAGAGAACGGTATGGATATGGTAAATGCAGAGAGAGAGAGAGAGCAGACGGATCATGTGTATATATGGTAAATGCAGAGAGAGGAGAGAACGGTATGGATATGGTAAAATGCAGAGAGAGAGAGAGAGAGAACTAGTATGGATATGGTAAATGCAGAGAGAGAGAGAGAGAACTTGGTAATGGACATGGTAAATGC
>NW_025757672.1:0-5407 GCF_021184085.1 Oncorhynchus gorbuscha
TCAAATCAAATCAAATCAAATTTATTTATATAGCCCTTCGTACATCAGCTGATATCTCAAAGTGCTGTACAGAAACCCAGCCTAAAACCCCAAACAGCAAACAATGCAGGTGTAAAAGCACGGTGGCTAGGAAAAACTCCCTAGAAAGGCCAAAACCTAGGAAGAAACCTAGAGAGGAACCGGGCTATGTGGGGTGGCCAGTCCTCTTCTGGCTGTGCCGGGTAGAGATTATAACAGAAAATGACAAGATGTTCAAATGTTCATAAATGACCAGCATGGTCAAATAATAATAAGGCAGAACAGTTGAAACTGGAGCAACAGCACAGTCAGGTGGACTGGGGACAGCAAGGAGCCATCATGTCAGAGTAGTCTGGGGCACGGTCCTAGGGCTCAGGTCCTCCGAGAGAAAGAAAAGAGAAATTAGAGAGAGCATATGTGGGGTGGCCAGTCCTCTTCTGGCTGTGCGGGTGGAATTATAACAGGAAAGCGTGGCCAAGATGTTCAAATGTTCATAAATGACCAGCATGGTTGAATAATAGTAAGGCAGAACAGTTGAAACTGGAGCAGGAGCATGGCCAGGTGGACTGGGGACAGCAAGGAGTCCTCATGTCAGGTAGTCCTGGGACATGGTCCTAGGGCCCAGGCCAGTTGAAACTGGAGCAGCAGCATGGCCAGGTGGACTGGGGACAGCAAGGAGTCATCATGTCAGGTAGTCCTGGGGCATGGTTCTAGGGCTCAGGTCCTCCGAGAGAGAGAAAGAAGGAGAGAAGGAGAGAATTAGAACGCACACTTAGATTTACACAGGACACCGAATAGGACAGGAGAAGTACTCCAGATAAACAAACTGACCCTAGCCCCCGACACATAAACTACTGCAGCATAAATACTGGAGGCTGAGACAGGAGGGGTCAGGGAGACACTGTGGCCCCATCCGAGGACACCCCCGGACAGGGCCAAACAGGAAGGATATAACCCTACCCACTTTGCCAAAGCACAGCCCCCACACCACTAGAGGGAAATCTACAACCACCAACTTACCATCCTGAGACAAGGCCGAGTATAGCCCACAAAGATCTCCGACACGGTACAACCCAAAGGGGGAAACCCAGACAGGCCGACCACAACAGTGAATCAACCCACCCAGGTGACGCACCCCCCAGGGACGGCACGAGAGAGCCCCAGCAAGCCAGTGACTCAGCCCCCCGTAACAGGGTTAGAGGCAGAGAATCCCAGTGGAAAAGGGGAACCGGCCAGGCAGAGACAGCAAGGGCGGTTCGTTGCTCCAGAGCCTTTCCGTTCACCTTCCCACTCCTGGGCCAGACTACACTCAATCATATGACCCACTGAAGAGATGAGTCTTCAGTAAAGACTTAAAGGTTGAGACCGAGTTTGCGTCTCTGACATGGGTAGGCAGACCGTTCCATAAAATGGAGCTCTATAGGGAAAGCCCTGCCTCAGCTGTTTGCTTAGAAATTCTAGGGACAATTAGGAGGCCTCGTCTTGTGACCGTAGCGTACGTATAGGTATACTTTGGCAGGACCAAATCAGAGAGGTAGGTAGGAGCAAGCCCATGTAATGCTTTGTAGGTTAGCAGTAAAACCTTGAAATCAGCCCTTGCTTTGACAGGAAGCCAGTGTAGAGGCTAGCACTGGAGTAATATGATCAAATTTTTTGGTTCTAGTCAGGATTCTAGCAGCCGTATTTGCACTAACTGAAGTTTATTTAGTGCTTTATCCGGAGTAGCCGGAAAATAGAGCATTGCAGTAGTCTAACCTAGAAGTGACAAAAGCATGGATTAATTTTTCTGCATCATTTTTGGACAGAAAGTTTCTGATTTTTGCAATGTTACGTAGATGGAAAAAAGCTGTCCTCGAAATGGTCTTGATATGTTCTTCAAAAAGAGATCAGGGTCAGAGTAACGCCGAGGTCCTTCACAGTTTTATTTGAGACGACTGTACAACCATTAAGATTAATTGTCAGATTCAACAGAAGATCTCTTTGTTTCTTGGGACCTAGAACAAGCATCTCTGTTTTGTCCGAGTTTAATAGTAGAAAGTTTGCAGCCATCCACTTCCTTATGTCTGAAACACATGCTTCTAGCGAGGGCAATTTTGGTGCTTCACCGTGTTTCATTGAAATGTACAGCTGTGTGTCATCCGCATAGCAGTGAAAGTTTACATTATGTTTTCGAATAACATCCCCAAGAGGTAAAATATATAGTGAAAACAATAGTGGTCCTAAAACAGAACCTTGAGGAACACCGAAATGTACAGTTGATTTGTCAGAGGACAAACCATTCACAGAGACAAACTGATATCTTTCCGACAGATAAGACCTAAACCAGGCCAGAACATGTCCGTGTAGACCAATTTGGGTTTCCAATCTCTCCAAAGAATGTGGTGATCGATGGTATCAAAAGCAGCACTAAGGTCTAGGAGCACGAGGACAGATGCAGAGCCTCGGTCCGATGCCATCAAAATGTCATTTACCACCTTCACAAGTGCCGTCTCAGTGCTATGATGGGGTCTAAAACCAGACTGAAGCATTTCGTATACATTGTTTGTCTTCAGGAAGGCAGTGAGTTGCTGCGCAACAGCCTTCTCTAAAATCTTTGAGAGGAATGGAAGATTTGATATAGGCCGATAGTTTTTATATTTTCTGGGTCAAGGTTTGGCTTTTTCAGAGAGGCTTTATTACTGCCACTTTTAGTGAGTTTGGTACACATCCAGTGGATAGAGAGCCGTTTATTATGTTCAACATAGGAGGCCAAGCACAGGAAGCAGCTCTTTCAGTAGTTTAGTTGGAATAGGGTCCAGTATACAGCTTGAAGGTTTAGAGGCCATGATTATTTTCATCATTGTGTCAAGAGATATAGTACTAAAACACTTGAGCGTCTCTCTTGATCCTAGGTCTGGCAGAGTTGTGCAGACTCAGGACAACTGAGGTTTGGAGGAATCGCAGGTTTAAAGAGGAGTCCGTAATTTGCTTTCTAATAATCATAATCTTTTCCTCAAAGAAGTTCATGAATTTATCACTGCTAAAGTGCAAGTCATCCTCTCTTGGGAATGCTGCTTTTTAGTTAGCTTTGCCACAGTATCAAAAGGAATTTCGGATTGTTCTTATTTTCCTCAATTAAGTTAGAAAAATAGGACGATCGAGCAGCAGTAAAGGGCTCTTCGGTACTGCACGGTACCATCCTTCAAGCTAGTCGGAAGACTTCCAGTTTGGTGTGGCGCCATTTCCGTTCCAATTTTCTGGAAGCTTGCTTCAGAGCTGGGTATTTTCTGTGTACCATGGAGCTAGTTTCTTATGAGACATTTTTTTAGTTTTAGGGGTGCAACTGCATCTAGGGTATTGCGCAAGGTTAAATTGAGATCCTCAGTTAGGTGGTTAACGGATTTTTGTCCTCTGGCGTCCTTAGGTAGGCAGAGGGAGTCTGGAAGGGCATCAAGGAATCTTTGTGTTGTCTGTGAATTTATAGCACGACTTTTGATGTTCCTTGGTTGGGGTCTGAGCAGATTATTTGTTGCAATTGCAAACGTAATAAAATGGTGGTCTGATAGTCAGGATTATGAGGAAAAACATTAAGATCCCACAACATTTATTCCATGGGACAAAACTAGGTCAGCGTATGACTGTGAGAGTGAGTGGGTCCAGAGACATGTTGGACAAAACCCACTGAGTCGATGATGGCTCCAAAAGCCTTTTGGAGTGGGTCTGGACTTTTCCATGAATATTAAAGTCACCAAGATTAGAATATTATCTGCAATGACTACAAGGTCTGATAGGAATTCAGGGAACTCAGTGAGAAACGCTGTATATGGCCCAGGAGGCCTGTAAACAGTAGCTATAAAAGTGATTGAGTAGGCTGCATAGATTTCATGACTAGAAGCTCAAAGACGAAAACGTCATTTTCTTTTTTGTAAATTGAAATTTGCTATCGTAAATGTTAACACCTCCCGCCTTTGCGGGATACGGGGATATGGTCACTAGTGTAGCCAGGAGGTGAGGCCTCATTTAACACAGTAAATTCATCAGGCTTAAGCCATGTTTCAGTCAGGCCAATCACATCAAGATTATGATCAGTGATTAGTTCATTGACTATAATTGCCTTTGAAGTAAGGGATCTAACATTAAGTAGCCCTATTTTGAGATGTAGGGTATCATGATCTCTTTCAGTAATGACAGGAATGGAGGTGGTCTTTATCCTAGTGAAGTTGCTAAGGCAAACACCGCCATGTTTAGTTTTGCCCAGCCCAGGTGAGGCACAGACACGGTCTCAATGGTGATAGCTAAGCTGGCTACACTAACTATGCTAGTGGCAGACTCCACTATGCTGGCAGGCTGGCCTAATAGCCTGCTGCCTGGCCTGCTTTCCCTATTTCATTGTGGAGCTAGAGGAGGTTAGAGCCCTGTCTATGTTGGCAGATAAGATGAGAACACCCCTCCAGCTAGGATGGAGTCCGTCACTCCTCAGCAGGTCAGGCTTGGTCCTGTTTGTGGGCGAGTCCCAGAAGAGGGCCAATTATCTACAAATTCTATCTTTAGGAGAGGGCAGAAAACAGTTTTCAACCAGCGATTGAGTTGTGAGACTCTGCTGTAGAGCTCATCACTCCCCCTAACAGGAGGGGGCCAGGAGACAATTACTCGATGCCGACACATCTTTCTAGCTGATATGCACGCAGAAGCTATGTTGCGCTTGGTGATCTCTGACTGTTTCATCCTAACATCGTTGGTGCCGGCGTGGATAACAATATCTCTATACTCTCTACACTCGCCAGTTTTAGCTTTAGCCAGCACCATCTTCAGATTAGCCTTAACGTCGGTAGCCCTGCCCCGGGTAAACAGTGTATGATCGCTGGATGATTCGCTTTAAGTCTAATACTGCGGGTAATGGAGTCGCCAATGACTAGAGTTTTCAATTTGTCAGAGCTAATGGTGGGAAGCCGGCGTCTCAGACCCCGTCAACGGGAGGAGTAGGAGACCAGAGAAGACTCGGCCTCTGACACCGACCCGCTAGCAATGGGGAGAGCGGTTGAAAGGATTTCTGTCTGCTGAATGAGCGACACCGGTTGAGCGTTCCTACAGCATTTCCTACCAGAAACCGTGAGAAAGTTGTCCGGCTGCGGGGACTGTGCCAGGGGATTTATACTACTATCTGTACTTACTGGTGGCACAGACGCTGTTTCATCCTTTCCTACACTGAAATTACCCTTGCCTAACGATTGCGTCTGAAGCTGGGCTTGCAGTACAGCTATCCTCGCCGTAAAGGCGAGCACAGCGGCTGCAATTAGAAGGCATCATGTTAATGTTACTACTTAGCTTCGGCTGTTGGAGGTCCTGACGAATCGTGTCCAGATAAAGCGTCCGGAGTGAAAAGTCGAGGAAAAAATAAATATATGAACGG
>NW_025757673.1:0-5407 GCF_021184085.1 Oncorhynchus gorbuscha
TCTGATAAAGGCAGCACTGCCGAATCACGCTTCGTCTGTCTGGCCCGAAAATATAAAAAAGTGAAAGGAGGTGTCCTTTTTTGAAAAGAAACTTTTGGAGTGCCGCCGTTTCCCAATGTTTCTGGAACTTGGGATTTCATTTGAAGACATTGCCATATATGGCAGAGCACCCAGCTATTAAGCGTGATAGCCTGATTACCCACTCCACGGCTAATGCTACATCAGAAACATTCACTATGAGATGTGTAATGGATTATAAATGCTTTGACGAGCATTTGTGTGTTATTGGTTGGTAAAGGGAGCTGTGAAGTGTTATGAATGCTTATAGCTGTGTTATGAATGCTTATAGCTGTGTTAGTGAATACTCATAGCTGTGTCATGAATGCTTATAGCTGTGTCATGAATGCTTATAGCTGAGTTATGAATGCTTATAGCTGTGTCATGAATGCTTATAGCTGTGTCATGAATGCTTATAGCTGTGTCATGAATGCTTATAGCTGTGTCATGAATGCTTATAGCTGTGTTATGAATTCTTGTAGCTGTGTTATGAATGTTTATAGCTGTTATGAATGCTTATAGCTGTGTCATGAATGCTTAGTAGCTGTGTCATGAATACTTATAGCTGTGTTATGAATTCTTGTAGCTGTGTTATGAATGCTTATAGCTGTGTTATGAATGCTTATAGCTGTGTTATGAAAGGTTATAGCTGTGTTATGAATGGTTATGAGCTGTGTTATGAATGCTTAGCTGAGTTATGAATTCTTGTAGCTGTGTTATGAATGCTTATAGCTGTGTTATGAATGCTTATAGCTGTGTTATGAATGCTTATAGCTGTGTTATGAATGCTTAGTAGCCGTGTTATGAATTCTTGTAGCTGTGTTATGAATGCTTATAAGCTGTTATGAATGCTTATAGCTGTGTTATGAAAGCGTATAGCTGTGTTATGAATGCTTATAGCTGTGTCATGAATGCTTATAGCTGTGTTATGAATTGTTGTAGCTGTGTTATGAATGCTTATAGCTGTTATGAAAGCTTATAGCTGTGCAGGGGTAGCTTTAGAGTTCAGAAATCTGCATTTTGAAACATAAACCATCAACAAATGTCACCTGCGTTTTATATTAAAAGTTAACAGTGTTGTTTTGCTTCAATAGAGTGATCAGGGGCGTGCAATTACAGATTTCTCTGAAAATACTTTAGTGCATTCGGCAGAAAATAGCTTAATGTTAATCAGATGACAACAGAAGCAGCTATTTGGCTGGCAGCCACAAAACTAAATGAGCTTACAATGAAAAGGCAAAGTATTTTTTGCAAAACATATGCTTGGCCATCATATTTTGAATGTTTATCATAGCCAGCTACATTTTATTAATGTTTTGCTTGAAGTGGCATTTTACCAGAGAAAAGTAGCTCCACATCAGTCAGAACGCTGTTTGCTGATAGAATGGCCGTTGGTGAATTCTCAACCGAGTGGAGAAGTGCAACTGAAGCACAAAGTTAGTCTGATGCTGAGCAGGAGTTACACTAAGGATTTTAGATCTGGCTTTACAAAATGCAGCAAGATATGTATTTCAGTCTGCGTCGGTCTATCTTAACACAACCCAATGATAACGGTCTGGGTCGGTCTATCTTAACACAACCCAATGATAACGGTCTGGGTCGGTCTATCTTAACACAACCCAATGATAACGGTCTGGGTCGGTCTATCTTAATACAACCCATTGATAACTGTCCATCTTAACACAACCCATTGATAACTGTCCATCTTAACACAACCCATTGATAACTGTCCATCTTAACACAACCCATTGATAACTGTCCGTCTTAATACAACCCATTGATAACTGTCCGTCTTAACACAACCCATTGATAACTGTCCGTCTTAACACAACCCATTGATAACTGTCCGTCTTAACACAACCCATTGATAACTGTCCGTCTTAACACAACCCATTGATAACGGTCTGTGTTGGTCCATCTTAACACAACCCATTGATAACTGTCCATCTTAACACAACCCATTGATAACTGTCTGCGTTGGTCTCTTCTCAACCATAATATAACTGGAGCTGGTACAATTATTATTATTATATATATTATAATCGTGTAACAGACGATTATGGACAATAACCATGAACTAATAGTTGTTATAATCGTCTTAATACATATTCTTTTTTCGGACAAGGGGGATTCAACTTTATAGATATGATTTACCCAATAGCAGTTTCCAATTTTTACGTGAAGTGGGTAAAGTTGATGGTCATTTTATGAGCAGAACGGCACCATTGGGAGGAGAAGCTTCATTTCCAAACGTTTGAAGTGGTCAGAACCATTCATTTTTGAGACGGGTGTCACCAGAGCTGTGTTGTTTACATTAGGTTTGTCAGAGCTGTGTTGTTTATATTAGGTTTGTCAGAGCTGTGTTGTTTACATTAGGTTTGTCAGAGCTGTGTTGTTTATATTAGGTTTGTCAGAGCTGTGTTGTTTACATTAGGTTTGTCAGAGCTGTGTTGTTTACATTAGGTTTGTCAGAGCTGGGTTGTTTACATTAGGTTTGTCAGAGCTGGGTTGTTTACATTAGTTTTGTCAGAGCTGGGTTGTTTATATTAGTTTTGTCAGAGCTGTGTTGTTTACATTAGGTTTGTCAGAGCTGGGTTGTTTACATTAGGTTTGTCAGAGCTGTGTTGTTTACATTAGGTTTGTCATAGCTGTGTTGTTTACATTAGGTTTGTCAGAGCTGTGTTGTTTACATTAGGTTTGTCAGAGCTGGGTTGTTTACATTAGGTTTGTCAGAGCTGGGTTGTTTACATTAGGTTTGTCAGAGCTGTGTTGTTTACATTAGGTTTGTCAGAGCTGGGTTGTTTACATTAGGTTTGTCAGAGCTGTGTTGTTTACATTAGGTTTGTCAGAGCTGTGTTGTTTATATTAGGTTTGTCAGAGCTGTGTTGTTTACATTAGGTTTGTCAGAGCTGTGTTTACATTAGTTTTGTCAGAGCTCATTTAAAAAAAATGCATTATGATGTATTTGTCACGTTCTGACCTTAGTTCCTTTGTTAAGTCTTTGTTTTAGTATGGTCAGGGCGTGAGTTGGGCGGGTTGTCTATGTTAGTTTTTCTATGATTTGGTATTTCTGTGTTTGGTGGTATGGTTCTCAATCAGAGGCAGCTGTCAATCGGTGTCCCTGATTGAGAACCATACTTAGGTAGCCTGGTTGTCCCTGATTGAGAACCATACTTAGGCAGCCTGGTTGTCCCTGATTGTGAAGCATACTTAGGCAGCCTGGTTGTCCCTGATTGTGAACCATACTTAGGCAGCCTGGTTGTCCCTGATTGAGAACCATACTTAGGCAGCCTGGTTGTCCCTGATTGTGAACCATACTTAGGCAGCCTGGTTGTCCCTGATTGTGAACCATACTTAGGCAGCCTGGTTGTCCCTGATTGTGAACCATACTTAGGCAGCCTGGTTGTCCCTGATTGAGAACCATACTTAGGCAGCCTGGTTGTCCCTGATTGTGAACCATACTTAGGCAGCCTGGTTGTCCCTGATTGTGAACCATACTTAGGCAGCCTGGTTGTCCCTGATTGAGAACCATACTTAGGCAGCCTGGTTGTCCCTGATTCTGAACCATACTTAGGCAGCCTGGTTGTCCCTGATTGTGAACCATACTTAGGCAGCCTGGTTGTCCCTGATTGTGAACCATACTTAGGCAGCCTGGTTGTCCCTGATTGAGAACCATACTTAGGTAGCCTGATTGTCCCTGATTAGATCCATACTTAGGCAGCCTGGTTTCACTGTTGAGTTGTGGGTGATTGTTTTCTGTTTTGTGTCTACACCAGACAGGACTGTTTCATTTCGTTCATTCTCCTTTGTTATTTTGTTTAGTGTAATCGTGACAATAAATTATCAATATGGACACTTACCACGCTGCGCATTGGTCCTCTCTTTCTCCCAACGACTGGACCGTTACAGTATTACACTTTTTCAACAAAAATGACAATTATGACAATATCTGTGGTCATGTGCATGACAATTAATCGTTACCCAACATTCCACAATCGTCATGGCACTAAACATAACGGTGACGTCTAGTCAATGTCCTGATACCAAACAGGGATTTCAGTTCAGCTGAGCTTTGTATTTGACGAATTCCAGAATACATGAGAACTGTACAGTTCAGTACTGATATTAAATATGTAATGTGTTGTGTCCCTACAGGACAACACTACACTGGGTTATACTGACGTTGCTACTGTATTAAATATGTAATGTGTTGTGTCCCTACAGGACAACACTACACTGGGTTATACTGACGTTGCTACTGTATTAAATATGTAATGTGTTGTGTCCCTACAGGACAACACTACACTGGGTTATACTGACGTTGCTACTGTATTAAATATGTAATGTGTTGTGTCCCTACAGGACAACACTTCACTGGGTTATACTGACGTTGCTACTGTATTAAATATGTAATGTGTTGTGTCCCTACAGGACAACACTACACTGGGTTATACTGACGTTGCTACTGTATTAAATATGTAATGTGTTGTGTCCCTACAGGACAACACTACACTGGGTTATACTGACGTTGCTACTGTATTAAATATGTAATGTGTTGTGTCCCTACAGGACAACACTACACTGGGTTATACTGACGTTGCTACTGTATTAAATATGTAATGTGTTGTGTCCCTACAGGACAACACTTCACTGGGTTATACTGACGTTGCTACTGTATTAAATATGTAATGTGTTGTGTCCCTACAGGACAACACTACACTGGGTTATACTGTAGTTGCTACTGTATTAAATATGTAATGTGTTGTGTCCCTACAGGACAACACTACACTGGGTTATACTGACGTTGCTACTGTATTAAATATGTAATGTGTTGTGTCCCTACAGGACAACACTACACTGGGTTATACTGACGTTGCTACTGTATTAAATATGTAATGTGTTGTGTCCCTACAGGACAACACTACACTGGTTATACTGACGTTGCTACTGTATTAAATATGTAATGTGTTGTGTCCCTACAGGACAACACTACACTGGGTTATACTGACGTTGCTACTGTATTAAATATGTAATGTGTTGTGTCCCTACAGGACAACACTACACTGGGTTATACTGACGTTGCTACTGTATTAAATATGTAATGTGTTGTGTCCCTACAGGACAACACTTCACTGGGTTATACTGACGCTGCTACTGTATTAAATAGGGATTTGAAATAGATGTTACAGCGTGTCTTCCCAACAACAACAACAACAACAGCAGACATTGTCATCTCCACAGTGGTTTTCCTTGATACATGCAGTCGTTAGACTTTAACAGTTCTATTTTAAAATTGTTGTCAGTTTCCCTTCAAAATGGCTGAGAACCTGGGCCATATTTCATGTTGTTT
>NW_025757674.1:0-5407 GCF_021184085.1 Oncorhynchus gorbuscha
CCCAGACCATACCAGACCAGCCCAGCCCCAGCCCAGACCAGACCAGCCCCTACCAGACCAGCCCAGCCCAGCCCAGACCATACCAGCCCCTACCAGACCATACCAGCCCCTACCAGCCCAGCCCCTACCAGACCAGCCCAGCCCCTACCAGACCAGCCCAGCCCAGACCATACCAGCCCAGCCCCTACCAGACCAGCCCAGCCCAGCCCATACCAGCCCCTACCAGACCAGCACAGCCCCTACCAGACCAGACCAGCCCAGCCCATACCAGCCCCTACCAGACCAGACCAGCCCCTACCAGACCAGACCAGCCCAGCCCAGACCATACCAGCCCCTACCAGACCAGCCCAGCCCCTACCAGACCAGCCCAGCCCAGCCCAGCCCAGCCCATACCAGCCCCTACCAGACCAGCCCAGCCCCTACCAGACCAGACCAGCCCAGCCCATACCAGCCCCTACCAGACCAGCCCAGCCCCTACCAGACCAGACCAGCCCCAGCCCAGCCCTACCAGACCAGACCAGACCAGCCCCTACCAGACCAGACCAGACCAGACCAGCCCAGCCCAGACCATACCAGCCCCTACCAGACCAGCCCAGCCCCTACCAGACCAGACCAGACCAGCCCCTACCAGACCAGCCCAGCCCCTACCAGACCAGACCAGACCAGCCCCCTACCAGACCAGACCATACCAGCCCCTACCAGACCAGACCAGACCAGCCCATACCAGACCAGACCAGACCAGCCCCTACCAGACCAGACCAGCCCAGCCCAGACCATACCAGCCCCTACCAGACCACCAGCCCCTACCAGACCAGACCAGCCCAGCCCAGCCCATACCAGCCCCTACCAGACCAGACCAGCCCCTACCAGACCAGCCCAGCCCATACCAGCCCCTACCAGACCAGCCCAGCCCCTACCAGACCATAGCCCAGCCCAGCCCATACCAGACCCTACCAGCCCAGACCAGACCAGACCAGCCCAGCCCTACCAGACCAGCCAGACCAGACCAGCCCAGCCCAGCCCAGACCATACCAGACCATACCAGCCCCTACCAGACCAGCCCAGCCCCTACCAGACCAGACCATACCACCAGACCATACCAGACCAGCTACCAGCCCAGCCCAGCCCAGACCAGACCAGCCCAGACCAGCCCAGCCCCTACCAGACCAGACCAGACCAGCCCTAGCCCAGACCTACCAGCCAGCCCAGCCCAGACCAGACCAGCCCCTACCAGACCAGCCCAGCCCCTACCAGACCATACCAGCCCCTACCAGACCATACCAGCCCCTACCAGACCAGCCCAGCCCTACCAGACCAGACCAGCCCCTACCAGACCATACCAGCCCCTACCAGCCCAGACCATACCAGCCCCTACCAGACCAGCCCAGCCCCTACCAGACCAGCCCAGACCCTACCAGCCCCTACCAGACCATACCAGCCCCTACCAGACCAGCCCAGCCCCTACCAGACCATACCAGCCCCTACCAGACCATACCAGCCCCTACCAGACCAGCCCAGCCCCTACCAGACCATACCAGCCCCTACCAGACCATACCAGCCCTACCAGACCAGCCCAGCCCTACCAGACCATACCAGACCAGACCATACCAGCCCCTACCAGACCAGCCCAGCCCCTACCAGCCCCTACCAGACCAGACCAGCCCCTACCAGACCAGCCCAGCCCCTACCAGCCCAGACCATACCAGCCCCCCAGACCAGCCCAGCCCCTACCAGACCAGCCTCCAGCCCCTACCAGACCAGCCCAGCCCAGCCCAGACCAGACCAGCCCTACCAGACCATACCAGCCCCCCAGACCAGACCATACCAGACCAGCCCAGCCCCAGCCCAGACCAGCCCAGCCCCTACCAGACCAGCCCAGCCCAGCCCAGACCATACCAGCCCCTACCAGACCATACCATACCAGACCAGACCAGCCCAGCCCCTACCAGACCATACCAGCCCCTACCAGACCAGCCCCCCTACCAGCCATACCAGACCCTACCAGACCAGCCCAGCCCCTACCAGACCAGCCCAGACCAGACCTCAGCCCAGACCAGACCAGACCCTACCAGACCAGCCCAGCCCAGACCAGACCAGCCCAGACCAGACCAGACCAGCCCAGACCAGACCATACCAGACCAGACCATACCAGCCCCTAGCCCAGACCAGACCAGCCCAGCCCCTACCAGACCAGCCCAGCCCCTACCAGCCCCCAGACCAGACCATACCAGCCCCTACCAGACCATACCAGCCCTACCAGACCAGACCATAGCCCAGCCCCTACCAGACCCCAGCCCCTACCAGACCAGCCCAGCCCAGACCATACCAGACCAGCCCAGCCCTGCCAGCCCAGCCCCTACCAGACCAGCCCAGCCCAGACCAGACCAGACCAGACCATACCATACCATACCAGACCAGACCATACCAGCCCAGACCAGACCAGCCCAGCCCCTACCAGCCCAGACCAGACCAGACCAGACCATACCAGACCAGACCAGCCCCTACCAGACCAGCCCAGACCATACCAGACCAGACCATACCAGCCCAGACCAGCCCAGCCCAGAACAGCCCAGCCCAGACCATACCAGCCCAGCCCAGACCATACCAGCCCCTACCAGCCCAGCCCAGACCATACCAGACCCTACCAGCCCAGACCAGACCAGACCAGCCCAGCCCAGACCATACCATACCCTACCAGACCAGCCCAGCCCAGACCATACCAGCCCCTACCAGACCAGCCCAGCCCAGCCCAGACCATACCAGACCCTACCAGCCCAGACCATACCAGCCCAGCCCAGACCATACCAGACCCTACCAGCCCAGACCAGACCAGCCCAGCCCAGACCATACCAGACCCTACCAGACCAGCCCAGCCCAGCCCAGACCCCAGCCCTACCATAGCCCAGCCCCTACCAGACCAGACCAGCCCAGCCCAGCCCAGACCATACCAGCCCCTACCAGACCAGCCCAGCCCAGCCCAGACCATACCAGCCCCTACCAGACCAGCCCAGCCCCTACCAGACCAGACCAGCCCAGCCCAGCCCAGACCAGACCATACCAGACCCTACCAGCCCAGACCAGACCAGACCAGCCCAGCCCAGACCATACCATACCCTACCAGACCAGCCCAGCCCAGCCCAGACCATACCAGACCATACCAGCCCCTACCAGACCAGCCCAGCCCCTACCAGACCCAGACCAGACCATACCAGACCAGCCCAGACCAGCCCAGCCCAGACCAGCCCAGACCAGACCAGCCCAGACCATACCAGACCCTACCAGACCAGACCAGCCCAGCCCAGCCCCTACCAGACCAGCCAGCCCAGACCAGACCAGCCCAGACCAGACCAGCCCAGCCCCTACCAGACCATACCAGCCCCTACCAGACCATACCAGCCCCTACCAGACCAGCCCAGCCCCTACCAGACCAGACCAGCCCAGCCCAGACCATACCAGCCCCTACCAGCCCAGACCATACCAGCCCCTACCAGACCAGCCCAGCCCCTACCAGACCAGCCCAGCCCCTACCAGCCCCTACCAGACCATACCAGCCCCTACCAGACCAGCCCAGCCCCTACCAGACCATACCAGCCCCTACCAGACCATACCAGCCCCTACCAGACCAGCCCAGCCCCTACCAGACCATACCAGCCCCTACCAGACCAGCCCAGCCCCTACCAGCCCAGACCAGACCAGCCCAGACCATACCAGACCCTACCAGACCAGACCAGCCCAGCCCCTACCAGACCAGCCCAGCCCCTACCAGCCCCTACCAGACCATACCAGCCCCTACCAGACCATACCAGCCCCTACCAGCCCAGACCATACCAGCCCCTACCAGACCAGCCCAGCCCCTACCAGACCAGCCCAGCCCCTACCAGACCAGCCCAGCCCAGCCCAGACCATACCAGCCCCTACCAGACCATACCAGCCCCTACCAGCCCAGACCATACCAGACCAGCCCAGCCCCTACCAGACCAGCCCAGCCCCTACCAGACCAGCCCAGCCCAGCCCAGACCATACCAGCCCCTACCAGACCATACCAGCCCCTACCAGACCAGCCCAGCCCCTACCAGACCATACCAGCCCCTACCAGACCATACCAGCCCCTACCAGACCAGCCCAGCCCCTACCAGACCATACCAGCCCCTACCAGACCAGCCCAGCCCCTACCAGCCCAGACCAGACCAGCCCAGACCATACCAGACCCTACCAGACCAGACCAGCCCAGCCCCTACCAGACCAGCCCAGCCCCTACCAGCCCCTACCAGACCATACCAGCCCCTACCAGACCATACCAGCCCCTACCAGCCCAGACCATACCAGCCCCTACCAGCCCAGCCCCTACCAGACCAGCCCAGCCCCTACCAGACCAGCCCAGCCCAGACCATACCAGCCCAGCCCCTACCAGACCAGCCCAGCCCCTACCAGACCAGACCAGCCCAGCCCATACCAGCCCCTACCAGACCAGCCCAGCCCCTACCAGACCAGACCAGCCCAGCCCAGCCCATACCAGCCCCTACCAGACCAGACCAGCCCCTACCAGACCAGACCAGCCCAGCCCAGACCATACCAGCCCCTACCAGACCAGCCCAGCCCCTACCAGACCAGACCAGCCCAGCCCAGCCCATACCAGACCAGACCAGCCCAGCCCAGCCCATACCAGCCCCTACCAGACCAGACCAGCCCCTACCAGACCAGACCAGCCCAGCCCAGACCGTACCAGCCCCTACCAGACCAGCCCAGCCCCTACCAGACCAGACCAGACCAGCCCAGCCCAGCCCATACCAGCCCCTACCAGACCAGACCAGCCCAGCCCAGCCCATACCAGCCCCTACCAGACCAGACCAGCCCCTACCAGACCAGACCAGCCCAGCCCAGACCGTACCAGCCCCTACCAGACCAGCCCAGCCCCTACCAGACCAGACCAGACCAGCCCAGCCCAGCCCATACCAGCCCCTACCAGACCAGCCCAGCCCCTACCAGACCAGACCAGCCCAGCCCATACCAGCCCCTACCAGACCAGCCCAGCCCCTACCAGACCAGCCTAGCCCAGCCCAGCCCATACCAGCCCCTACCAGCCCAGACCAGACCAGACCAGCCCAGCCCAGACCATACCATACCCTACCAGACCAGCCCAGCCCAGCCCAGACCATACCAGACCATACCAGCCCCTACCAGACCAGCCCAGCCCCTACCAGACCAGACCAGACCATACCAGACCAGCCCAGACCAGCCCAGCCCAGCCCAGCCCAGACCAGACCAGCCCAGACCATACCAGACCCTACCAGACCAGACCAGACCAGCCCAGCCCAGCCCCTACCAGACCAGCCCAGCCCAGACCAGACCAGCCCAGACCAGACCAGCCCAGCCCCTACCAGACCATACCAGCCCCTACCAGACCATA
>NW_025757675.1:0-5405 GCF_021184085.1 Oncorhynchus gorbuscha
TTTTGCAAGTAAATTAACTTTTTGTCCTGAATACAACGCATTATGTTTGGGGAAAATCCAACACATCACTGAGTACCACTCTTCATATTTTCAACCATGGTGGTGGCTGGTGACATGGTGGTGACAAGCATGGTGGTGGCTGGTGACATGGTGGTGACAAGCATGGTGGTGGCTGGTGACATGGTGGTGGCTGGTGACATGGTGGTAACAAGCATGGTGGTGGCTGGTGACATGGTGGTGACAAGCATGGTGGTGGCTGGTGACATGGTGGTGACAAGCATGGTGGTGGCTGGTGACATGGTGGTGACAAGCATGGTGGTGGCTGGTGACATGGTGGTGACAAGCATGGTGGTGGCTGGTGACATGGTGGTGACAAGCATGGTGGTGGCTGGTGACATGGTGGTGGCTGGTGACATGGTGGTGGCTGGTGACATGGTGGTGGCTGGTGACATGGTGGTGGCTGGTGACATGGTGGTAACAAGCATGGTGGTGGCTGGTGACATGGTGGTAACAAGCATGGTGGTGGCTGGTGACATGGTGGTGGCTGGTGACATGGTGGTGACAAGCATGGTGGTGGCTGGTGACATGGTGGTAACAAGCATGGTGGTGGCTGGTGACATGGTGGTAACAAGCATGGTGGTGGCTGGTGACATGGTGGTGACAAGCATGGTGGTGGCTGGTGACATGGTGGTGACAAGCATGGTGGTGGCCCTGGTGACATGGTGGTGACAAGCATGGTGGTGGCTGATGGTGGTGGCTGGTGACATGGTGGTAACAAGCATGGTGGTGGCTGGTGACATGGTGGTAACAAGCATGGTGGTGGCTGGTGACATGGTGGTAACAAGCATGGTGGTGGCTGGTGACATGGTGGTGGCTGGTGACATGGTGGTGGCTGGTGACATGGTGGTAACAAGCATGGTGGTGGCTGGTGACATGGTGGTAACAAGCATGGTGGTGGCTGGTGACATGGTGGTAACAAGCATGGTGGTGGCTGGTGACATGGTGGTGACAAGCATGGTTGTGGCTGGTGACATGGTGGCTGGTGACATGGGTGGCTGGTGACATGGTGGTGGCTGGTGACATGGTGGTAACAAGCATGGTGGTGGCTGGTGACATGGGTGGTAACAAGCATGGTGGTGGCTGGTGACATGGTGGTAACAAGCATGGTGGTGGCTGGTGACATGGTGGTAACAAGCATGGTGGTGGCTGGTGACATGGTGGTGACAAGCATGGTGGTGGCTGTGTGAAACATGGTGGTGAGCTAGTGACATGGTGGTGGCTGGTGACATGGTGGTGGCTGGTGACATGGTGGTGACAAGCATGGTGGTGGCTGGTGACATGGTGGTAACAAGCATGGTGGTGGCTGGTGACATGGTGGTAACAAGCATGGTGGTGGCTGGTGACATGGTGGTGGCTAGTGCATGGTGGTGGCTGGTGACATGGTGGTGACAAGCATGGTGGTGGCTGAGTGACATGGTGGTGACAAGCATGGTGGTAACAAGCATGGTGGTGGCTAGTGACATGGTGGTGACAAGCATGTGTTGGCTGGGCTGGTAACAAGCATGGTGGTGGCTGGTGACATGGTGGTAACTGGTGACATGGTGGTGGCTGGTGACATGGTGGTAACAAGCATGGTGGTGGCCCCTGGTGACATGGTGGTGACAAGCATGGTGAGGTGGCTGAGGTGACATGGTGGTAACAAACATGGTGGTGGCTGGTGACATGGTGGTGACAAGCATGGTGGTGGCTGGTGACATGGTGGTAACAAGCATGGTGGTGGCTAGTGACCCATGTCAGTGGCTGGTGACATGGTGGTAACAAGCATGGTGGTGGCTGGTGACATGGTGGTAACAAGCATGGTGGTGGCTGGTGACATGAGGTGGTGACAAAGCATGGGTGGTGGCTGGTGACATGGTGGTGACAAGCATGGTGGTGGCTGGTGACATGGTGGTGACAGGCATGGTGGTCATGGTGGTGGCTGGTGACATGGTGGTGACAAGCATGGTGGTGGCTGGTGACATGGTGGTAACAAGCATGGTGGTGGCTGGTGACATGGTGGTGACAAGCATGGTGGTGGCTGGTGACATGGTGGTGACAAGCATGGTGGTGGCTGGTGACATGGTGGTAACAAGCATGGTGGTGGCTGGTGACATGGTGGTAACAAGCATGGTGGTGGCTGGTGACATGGTGGTAACAAGCATGGTGGTGGCTGGTGACATGGTGGTGGCTGGTGACATGGTGGTGGCTGGTGACATGGTGGTAACAAGCATGGTGGTGGCTGGTGACATGGTGGTGACAAGCATGGTGGTGGCTGGTGACATGGTGGTGGCTGGTGACATGGTGGTGGCTGGTGACATGGTGGTAACAAGCATGGTGGTGGCTGGTGACATGGTGGTAACAAGCATGGTGGTGGCTGGTGACATGGTGGTAACAAGCATGGTGGTGGCTGGTGACATGGTGGTGACAAGCATGGTGGTGGCTGGTGACATGGTGGTGACAAGCATGGTGGTGGCTGGTGACATGGTGGTGGCTGGTGACATGTGTGCATGGTGGTGGCTGGTGACATGGTGGTAACAAGCATGGCGGTGGCCCCTGGTGACATGGTGTAGCTAGCTGACATGGTGGTAACAAGCATGGTGGTGGCTGGTGACATGGTGGTAACAAAGCATGGTGGTGGCTGGTGACATGGTGGTGACAAGCATGGTGGTGGCTGGTGACATGGTGGTAATAAGCATGGTGGTGGCTGGTGACATGGTGGTGACAAGCATGGTGGTGGCTGGTGACATGGTGGTGCACAAGCATGGTGGTGGCTGGTGACATGGTGGTAACAAGCATGGTGGTGGCTGGTGACATGGTGGTAACAAGCATGGTGGTGGCTGGTGACATGGTGGTGACAAGCATGGTGGTGGCTGAGTGACATGGTGGTGACAAGCATGGTGGTGGCTGGTGACATGGTGGTGACAAGCATGGTGGTGGCTGGTGACATGGTGGTAACATGCATGGTGGTGGCTGGTGACATGGTGGTAACAAGCATGGTGGTGGCTGGTGACATGGTGGTAACAAGCATGGTGGTGGCTGGTGACATGGTGGTGACAAGCATGGTGGTGGCTGGTGACATGGTGGTGACAAGCATGGTGGTGGCTGGTGACATGGTGGTAACAAGCATGGTGGTGGCTGGTGACATGGTGGTAACAAGCATGGTGGTGGCTGGTGACATGGTGGTGACAAGCATGGTGGTGGCTGGTGACATGGTGGTGACAAGCATGGTGGTGGCTAGTGACATGGTGGTGACAAGCATGGTGGTGGCTGGTGACATGGTGGTGACAAGCATGGTGGTGGCTGGTGACATGGTGGTAACAAGCATGGTGGTGGCTGGTGACATGGTGGTGACAAGCATGGTGGTGGCTGGTGACATGGTGGTGACAAGCATGGTGGTGGCTGGTGACATGGTGGGTGGACATGGGTCAGCATGGTGGTGGCTGGTGACATGGTGGTGACAAGCATGGTGGTGGCTGGTGACATGGTGGTGACAAGCATGGTGGTGGCTGGTGACATGGTGGTAACAAGCATGGTGGTGGCTGGTGACATGGTGGTGACAAGCATGCATGGTGGTGGCTGGTGACATGGTGGTAACAAGCATGGTGGTGGCTGGTGACATGGTGGTGACAAGCATGGTGGTGGCTGGTGACATGGTGGTGGCTGGTGACATGGTGGTGGCTGGTGACATGGTGGTAACAAGCATGGTGGTGGCTGGTGACATGGTGGTAACAAGCATGGTGGTGGCTGGTGACATGGTGGTGACAAGCATGGTGGTGGCTGGTGACATGGTGGTGACAAGCATGGTGGTGGCTGGTGACATGGTGGTAACAAGCATGGTGGTGGCTGGTGACATGGTGGTAACAAGCATGGTGGTGGCTGGTGACATGGTGGTGACAAGCATGGTGGTGGCTGGTGACATGGTGGTGACAAGCATGGTGGTGGCTGGTGACATGGTGGTAACAAGCATGGTGGTGGCTGGTGACATGGTGGTGACAAGCATGGTGGTGGCTGGTGACATGGTGGTAACAAGCATGGTGGTGGCTGGTGACATGGTGGTGACAAGCATGGTGGTGGCTGGTGACATGGTGGTGACAAGCATGGTGGTGGCTGGTGACATGGTGGTAACAAGCATGGTGGTGGCTGGTGACATGGTGGTAACAAGCATGGTGGTGGCTGGTGACATGGTGGTAACAAGCATGGTGGTGGCTGGTGACATGGTGGTGACAAGCATGGTGGTGGCTGGTGACATGGTGGTGACAAGCATGGTGGTGGCTGGTGACATGGTGGTAACAAGCATGGTGGTGGCTGAGTGACATGGTGGTGACAAGCATGGTGGTGGCTGGTGACATGGTGGTAACAAGCATGGTGGTGGCTGGTGACATGGTGGTGACAAGCATGGTGGTGGCTGGTGACATGGTGGTGACAAGCATGGTGGTGGCTGGTGACATGGTGGTAACAAGCATGGTGGTGGCTGGTGACATGGTGGTGACAAGCATGGTGGTGGCTGGTGACATGGTGGTAACAAGCATGGTGGTGGCTGGTGACATGGTGGTGACAAGCATGGTGGTGGCTGGTGACATGGTGGTGACAAGCATGGTGGTGGCTGGTGACATGGTGGTGACAAGCATGGTGGTGGCTGGTGACATGGTGGTTGGTGACTGGTGGTAACAAGCATGGTGGTGGCTGGTGACATGGTGGTGACAAGCATGGTGGTGGCTGGTGACATGGTGGTGACAAGCATGGTGGTGGCTGGTGACATGGTGGTAACAAGCATGGTGGTGGCTGGTGACATGGTGGTGACAAGCATGGTGGTGGCTGGTGACATGGTGGTGACAAGCATGGTGGTGGCTGGTGACATGGTGGTGACAAGCATGGTGGTGGCTGGTGACATGGTGGTGACAAGCATGGTGGTGGCTGGTGACATGGTGGTAACAAGCATGGTGGTGGCTGGTGACATGGTGGTGACAAGCATGGTGGTGGCTGGTGACATGGTGGTAACAAGCATGGTGGTGGCTGGTGACATGGTGGTGACAAGCATGGTGGCATGCTTGTCATTGGTAAGGACTAGGGATTTTATTAAATAAAAATCAACGTAATTCGGCTAAGCACAGACAAAATCCTAGAGGAAAACCTGGTTCAGTCTTCCTTGCAACAGACACTGGGAGACAAATTCACCTTTCAGCAGGTAACAATAACTTAAAACACAAGGACAAATATACACTGGAGTTGCTAAGACAACATTCAATTTTCCTGAGTGGCCTAGTTACAGTTTTGACATAAATTGGCTTGAAAATCTATGGCAAGATCAACAACCAACTTGACAGAGCTTGAATAATTTTTTAAATAATAATGGGTAAATATTGCAC
>NW_025757676.1:0-5405 GCF_021184085.1 Oncorhynchus gorbuscha
TCTATATTATCAATATCACTGGTCATATATATCACTGGTCTATATCATCAATATCACTGGAATTCTATATCATCAATATCACTGGTCTATATTATCAATATCACTGGTCTATATTATCAATATCACTGGTCTATATCATCAATATCACTGGTCTATATATCACTGGTCTATATCATCAATATCACTGGTCTATATCATCAATATCACTGGTCTATATTATCAATATCACTGGTCTATATATCACTGGTCTATATATCACTGGTCTATATTATCAATATCACTGGTCTATATTATCAATATCACTGGTCTATATTATCAATATCACTGGTCTATATCATCAATATCACTGGTCTATATCATCAATATCACGGGTCTATATCATCAATATCACTGGTCTATATCATCAATATCACTGGTCTATATCATCAATATCACTGGTCTATATTATCAATATCACTGGTCTATATCATCAATATCACTGGTCTATATCATCAATATCACTGGCCAATGGTCATTATCACTGGTCTATATTATCAATATCACTGGTCTATATTATCAATATCACTGGTCTATATCATCAATATCACTGGTCTATATATATATCACTGGTCTATATCATATATCACTGGTCTATATCATCAATATCACTGGTCTATATTATCAATATCACTGGATATCACCGGTCTATATCATCAATATCACTGGTCTATATCATCAATATCACTGGTCTATATCATCAATATCACTGGTCTATATATCACTGGTCTATATTATCAATATCACTGGTCTATATTATCAATATCACTGGTCTATATATCACTGGTCTATATCATCAATATCACTGGTCTATATCATCAATATCACTGGTCTATATCATCAATATCACTGGTCTATATTATCAATATCACTGGTCTATATTATCATATATCACTGGTCCATATTATATATCACTGGTCTATATTATCAATATCACTGGTCTATATATCATCTATATCATAATATCACTGGTCTATATTATCAATATCACTGGTCTATATTATCAATATCACTGGGTCTATATATCACTGGTCTATATATCACTGGTCTATATCATCAATATCACTGGTCTATATTGTCAATATCACTGGTCTATATCATAGTATCACTGGTCTATATTATCAATATCACTGGTCTATATATCACTGGTCTATATATCACTGGTCTATATTATCAATATCACTGGTCTATATTATCAATATCACTGGTCTATATCATCAATATCACTGGTCTATATTATCAATATCACTGGTCTATATTATCAATATCACTGGACTATATCATCAATATCACTGGTCTATATATCGCTGGTCTATATCATCAATATCACTGGTCTATATCACAATATCACTGGTCTATATTATCAATTCATCTATATTATCAATATCACTGGTCTATATTATCAATATCACTGGTCTATATTATCAATATTTGGTCTATATTATCAATATCACTGGTCTATATTATCAATATCTGGCTATCACTGGTCTATATATTATCACTGGTCTATATTATCAATATCACTGGTCATATTATATATCACTGGTCTATATCATCAATATCACTGGTCTATATTATCAATATCACTGGTCTATATATACTGGTCAATATCACTGGTCTATATATCACTGGTCTATATTATCAATATCACTGGTCTATATTATCAATATCACTGGTCTATATTATCAATATCACTGGTCTATATCATCAATATCACTGGTCTATATCATCAATATCACTGGTCTATATATCAATATCACTGGTCTATATTATCAATATATCACTGGTCTATATATCACTGGTCTATATCATCAATATCACTGGTCTATATTATCAATATCACTTTGGTCTATATTATCAATATCACTGGTCTATATTATCAATATCACTGGTCTATATCATCAATATCACTGGTCTATATCAATATCACTGGTCTATATTATCAATATCACTGGTCTATATTATCAATATCACTGGTCTATATCACTGGTCATCATATCACTGGTCTATATCATCAATATCACTGGTCTATATATCACTGGTCTATATCATCAATATCACTGGTCTATATTATCAATATCACTGGTCTATATTATCAATATCACTGGTCTATATCATCAATATCACTGGTCTATATTACTGGTCTTATCACTGGTCAATATATCACTGGTCTATCAATATCACTGGTTATATATCACTGGTCAATCATCAATATCACTGGTCTATATTATCAATATCACTGGTCTATATATCACTGGTCTATTATCAATAATATCACTGGTCTATATCATCAAATATCACTGGTCTATATATCAATATCACTGGTCTATATTATCAATATCACTGGTCTATATATCACTGGTCTATATCATCAATATCACGGGTCTATAACATCAATATCACTGGTCTATATTATCAATATCACTGGTCTATATTATCAATATCACTGGTCTATATATCACTGGTCTATATCATCAATATCACGGGTCTATATTCATCAATATCACTGGTCTATATATCAATATCACTGGTCTATATATCAATAATACTGGTCATATTATCAATATCACTGGTCTATATCATCAATAATACTGGCTATATCAATATCACTGGTCTATATTATCAATATCACTGGTCTATATCATCAATATCACTGGTCTATATCATCAATATCACTGGTCTATATTATATATCACTGGTCTATATATCACTGGTCTATATATCACTGGTCTATATTATCAATATCACTGGTCTGCTACTGGCCATATAATTGGTCATATTATCTATATTATCAATATCACTGGTCTATATATATATCACTGGTCTATATTATCAATATCACTGGTTATCAATATCACTGGTCTATATCATCAATATCACTGGTCTATATCATCAATATACTGGTCCATATCATCAATATCACTGGTCTATATCACCGGTCATATATCACTGGTCTATATCATCAATATCACTGGTCTATATCATCAATATCACTGGTCTATATCATCATATTATCACTGGTCTATATCATCAATATCCCTTGGTCTATATATCACTGGTCTATATTATCAATATCACTGGTCTATATTCACTGCAATATCACTGGTCTATATATCACTGGTCTATATCATCAATATCCTTGGTCTATATCATCAATATCACTGGTCTATATCATCATATACTGGTCTATATTATCAATATCACTGGTCTATATTATCAATATCACTGGTCTATAATAACAGTCTATATTATCAATATCACTGGTCTATATCATCAATATCACTGGTCTATATCATCAATATCACTGGTCTATATATCCCCTTGGTCTATATTATCAATATCACTGGTCTATATGTCACTGGTCTATGTTATCACTTTGGTCTATATTATCAATATCACTGGTCTATATCACTGGTCTATATTATCAATATCACTGGTCTATATTATCAATATCACTGGTCTATATTATCAATATCACTGGTCTATATATCACTGGTCTATATTATCAATATCACTGGTCTATATATCACTGGTCTATATATCACTGGTCTATATTATCAATATCACTGGTCTATATTATCAATATCACTGGTCTATATATCACTGGTCTATATTATCAATATCACTGGTCTATATTATCAATATCACTGGTCTATATTATCAATATCACTGGTCTATATCATCAATATCACTGGTCTATATTATCAATATCACTGGTCTATATTATCAATATCACTGGTCTATATTATCAATATCACTGGTCTATATATCACTGGTCAATATTATCAATATCACTGGTCTATATTATCAATATCACTGGTCTATATTATCAATATCACTGGTCTATATTATCAATATCACTGGTCTATATCATCAATATCACTGGTCTATATTATCACTGGTCTATATTATCAATATCACTGGTCTATATTATCAATATCACTGGTCTATATCATCAATATCACTGGTCTATATCATCAATATCACTGGTCTATATCACTGGTCTATATCATCAATATCACTGGTCTATATTATCAATATCACTGGTCTATATTATCAATATCACTGGTCTATATCATCAATATCACTGGTCTATATATCACTGGTCTATATCATCAATATCACTGGTCTATATCATCAATATCACGGTTCTATATCATCAATATCACTGGTCTATATTATCAATATCACTGGTCTATATATCACTGGTCTATATCATCAATATCACTGGTCTATATTATCAATATCACTGGTCTATATTATCAATATCACTGGTCTATATTATCAATATCACTGGTCTATATATCACTGGTCTATATCATCAATATCACGGGTCTATAACATCAATATCACTGGTCTATATTATCAATATCACTGGTCTATATTATCAATATCACTGGTCTATATCATCAATATCACTGGTCTATATCATCAATATCACTGGTCTATATCATCAATATCACTGGTCTATATATCACTGGTCTATATTATCAATATCACTGGTCTATATTATCAATATCACTGGTCATATATCATCAATATGCTGGTCTATATCACTGGTCTATATTATATTATCACTGGTCTGTATTATCAATATCACTGGTCTATATCATCAATATCCACTTTGGTCTATATATCACTGGTCTATATCATCAATATCACTGGTCTATATTATCAATATCACTGGTCTATATTATCAATATCACTGGTCTATATCATCAATATCACTGGTCTATATATCACTGGCTCATATCATCAATATTATCAATATTGGTCATATCATCAATATCACTGGTTCTATATCATCAATATCACTGGTTATATTATCAATATCACTGGTCTATATATCACATTTGGTCTATATCATCAATATCACTGGTCTATATCATCAATATCACTGGTCTATATTATCAATATCACTGTTCTATATCATCAATATCACTGGCTCATATCATCAATATCACCGGTCTATATATCACTGGTCTATATCATCAATATCACTGGTCTATATTAATACTGGTCACTGGCTCATATTATCACATTACTGGCTCATATTATCAATATCACTGGCTCATATCACTGGCCTAGTGATTGACGGTCACGGGTCTATAATATCAATATCTGGCTCCATAGCTACATCAATAATACTGGTCTATATTATCAATAATACCGGTTCATATAATACTGGCTCCATTGCCACATTACGGGTCTATAATATCAATAATACTGGTCTATATTATCAATATCACTGGTCATATTATCAATATCACTGGTCTATATCATCAATATCACTGGTCTATATTATCAATATCACTGGTCTATATTATCAATATCACTGATTCTATATTATCAATATCACTGGTCTATAT
>NW_025757677.1:0-5405 GCF_021184085.1 Oncorhynchus gorbuscha
AAGTGTCATGTTTGTCATTTATTATCATGTCTTGTCCCTGTGCTCCCCATTCTATTCGTTTCCCTCTGCTGGTCTTATTTGGTTCTTTCCCTCTTTCTATCCCTCTCTCTCCCCCTCCCTCTCTCACTCTCTCGCTCTCTCTTCTCTCTATCGTTCCGTTCCTGCTCCCAGCTGTTCCTATTCCCCTAATCATCATTTAGTCTTCCCACACCTGTTCCCGATCCTTTCCCCTGATTAGAGTCCCTATTTATTCCTTTGTGTTCCGTTCCTGTCCCGTCGGTTCCTTGTTTAGTATTCACCATGCTGTGATTGCGTATCGCCCTGTCCTGTCGTGTTTTTGCTGTGATTGTGTATCGCCCTGTCCTGTCGTGTTTTTTGCCTTCATCAGATGCTGCGTGTGAGCAGGTGTCTCTGTCAACTACGGCCTGCGCCTACCCGAAGCGACCTGCAGTCTGTGGCCGCTTCTCTTGTTATTCCCCTCTACAGACTAGAGGATTTCTGTTATTCCCTGTTTGGACTTGAATAAACTCTGTTTCTGTTAAGTCGCTTTTGGGTCCTCTTTCACCTGCATGACAGAAGGAACCGACCAAGGAATGGACCCAGCGACTTCAGACGCTCGTTACACTGCCGTCGAGATCCAAGGAGCCATGCTCGGCAGACACGAGCAGGAATTGTCTGCTGCTCGCCATGCCGTGGAGAACCTGGCCGCTCAGGTTTCCGACCTCTCTGGACAGTTCCAGAGTCTACGGCTCGTGCCACCTGTTACTTCCTGGCCTGCCGAGCCTCCAGAACCTAGGGTTAATAACCCACCTTGCTACTCCGGGCAGCCCACTGAGTGCCGCTCCTTTCTCACGCAGTGTGAGATTGTGTTCTCTCTCCAACCCAACACATACTCTAGAGAGAGAGCTCGGGTTGCTTACGTCATTTCACTCCTTACTGGCCGGGCTCGAGAATGGGGCACAGCTATCTGGGAGGCAAGGGCTGATTGCTCTAACAAGTTCCAGAACTTTAAAGAGGAGATGATTCGGGTTTTTGACCGTTCAGTTTTTGGTGGGGAGGCTTCTAGGGCCCTGGCTTCCTTATGCCAAGGTGAACGGTCCATAACGGATTATTCTATTGAGTTTCGCACTCTTGCTGCCTCTAGTGAGTGGAACGAGCCGGCGCTGCTCGCTCGTTTTCTGGAGGGACTCACGCAGTGGTTAAGGATGAGATTCTCTCCCGGGAGGTTCCTTCCAGATGTGGACTCTTTGATTGCTCTCGCCATCCGCATAGAACGACGGGTAGATCTTCGTCACCGGGCTCGTGGAAGAGAGCTCGCATCAACGGTGTTTCCCTGCTCCGCATCGCAACCATCTCCCTCCTCTGGCTTTGAGACTGAGCCCATGCAGCTGGGAGGGATTCGCATCTCGACTAAGGAGAGGGAACGGAGGATCACCAACCGCCTGTGCCTCTATTGCGGAGTTGCTGGACATTTTGTTAATTCATGTCCAGTAAAAGCCAGAGACTCATCTGTAAGCGGAGGGCTACAGGTGAGCGCAACTACTCAAGTCTCTCCATCAAAATCCTGTACTACTTTGTCGGTCCATCTACGCTGGACCGGTTCGGGTGCTACATGTAGTGCCTTGATAGACTCTGGGGCTGAGGGTTGTTTCATGGACGAAGCATGGGTTCGGAAACATGACATTCCTTTCAGAGAGTTAGAGAAGCCTACGCCCATGTTCGCCTTAGATGGTAGTCATCTTCCCAGTATCAGATTTGAGACACTACCTTTAACCCTCACAGTATCTGGTAACCACAGTGAGACTATTTCTTTTTGATTTTCCGTTCACCGTTTACACCTGTTGTTTTGGGTCATCCCTGGCTAGTATGTCATAATCCTTCTATTAATTGGTCTAGTAATTCTATCCTATCCTGGAACGTTTCTTGTCATGTGAAGTGTTTAATGTCTGCCATCCCTCCCGTTTCTTCTGTCCCTACTTCTCAGGAGGAACCTGGCGATTTGACAGGAGTGCCGGAGGAATATCATGATCTGCGCACGGTCTTCAGTCGGTCCCGAGCCAACTCCCTTCCTCCTCACCGGTCGTATGATTGTAGTATTGATCTCCTTCCGGGGACCACTCCTCCTCGAGGTAGACTATACTCTCTGTCGGCTCCCGAACGTAAGGCTCTCGAGGATTATTTGTCTGTGTCTCTTGACGCCGGTACCATAGTGCCTTCTTCCTCTCCGGCCGGGCGGGGTTCTTTTTGTTAAGAAGAAGGACGGTACTCTGCGCCCCTGCGTGGATTATCGAGGGCTGAATGACATAACGGTTAAGAATCGTTATCCGCTTCCCTTATGTCATCAGCCTTCGAGATTCTGCAGGGAGCCAGGTGCTTTACTAAGTTGGACCTTCGTAACGCTTACCATCTCGTGCGCATCAGAGAGGGGGACGAGTGGAAAACGGCGTTTAACACTCCGTTAGGGCATTTTGAGTACCGGGTTCTGCCGTTCGGTCTCGCCAATGCGCCAGCTGTTTTTCAGGCATTAGTTAATGATGTTCTGAGAGACATGCTGAACATCTTTGTTTTTGTCTATCTTGACGATATCCTGATTTTTTCTCCGTCACTCGAGATTCATGTTCAGCACGTTCGGCGTGTTCTACAGCGCCTTTTAGAGAATTGTCTCTACGTAAAGGCTGAGAAGTGCTCTTTTCATGTCTCCTCCGTTACTTTTCTCGGTTCCGTTATTTCCGCTGAAGGCATTCAGATGGATTCCGCTAAGGTCCAAGCTGTCAGTGATTGGCCCGTTCCAAGGTCACGTGTCGAGTTGCAGCGCTTTTTAGGTTTCGCTAATTTCTATCGGCGTTTCATTCGTAATTTCGGTCAAGTTGCTGCCCCTCTCACAGCTCTTACTTCTGTCAAGACGTGTTTTAAGTGGTCCGGTTCCGCCCAGGGAGCTTTTGATCTTCTAAAAGAACGTTTTACGTCCGCTCCTATCCTCGTTACTCCTGACGTCACTAGACAATTCATTGTCGAGGTTGGCGCTTCAGAGGTAGGCGTGGGAGCCATTCTATCCCAGCGCTTCCAGTCTGACGATAAGGTTCATCCTTGCGCTTATTTTTCTCATCGCCTGTCGCCATCTGAGCGCAACTATGATGTGGGTAACCGTGAACTGCTCGCCATCCGCTTAGCCCTAGGCGAATGGCGACAGTGGTTGGAGGGGCGACCGTTCCTTTGTCGTTTGGACAGACCATAAGAACCTTGAGTACATCCGTTCTGCCAAACGACTTAATGCCCGTCAAGCTCGTTGGGCGTTGTTTTTCGCTCGTTTCGAGTTTGTGATTTCTTACCGTCCGGGTAGCAAGAACACCAAGCCTGATGCCTTATCCCGTCTGTTTAGTTCTTCTGTGGCTTCTACTGATCCCGAGGGGATTCTTCCTTATGGGCGTGTTGTCGGGTTAACAGTCTGGGGAATTGAAAGACAGGTTAAGCAAGCACTCACGCACACTGCGTCGCGCGCGCTTGTCCTAGTAACCTCCTTTTCGTTCCTGTTTCCACTCGTCTGGCTGTTCTTCAGTGGGCTCACTCTGCCAAGTTAGCTGGTCATCCCGGTGTTCGAGGCACTCTTGCGTCTATTCGCCAGCGCTTTTGGTGGCCGACTCAGGAGCGTGACACGCGCCGTTTCGTGGCTGCTTGTTCGGACTGCGCGCAGACTAAGTCGGGTAACTCTCCTCCTGCCGGTCGTCTCAGACCGCTCCCCATTCCTTCTCGACCATGGTCTCACATTGCCTTAGACTTCATTACCGGTCTGCCTTTGTCTGCGGGGAAGACTGTGATTCTGACGGTTGTCGATAGGTTCTCTAAGGCGGCACATTTCATTCCCCTCGCTAAACTTCCTTCCGCTAAGGAGACGGCACAAATCATTATTGAGAATGTATTCAGAATTCATGGCCTCCCGTTAGACGCCGTTTCAGACAGAGGCCCGCAATTCACGTCACAGTTTTGGAGGGAGTTCTGTCGTTTGATTGGTGCGTCCGTCAGTCTCTCTTCCGGGTTTCATCCCCAGTCTAACGGTCAAGCAGAGAGGGCCAATCAGACGATTGGTCGCATACTACGCAGCCTTTCTTTCAGAAACCCTGCGTCTTGGGCAGAACAGCTCCCCTGGGCAGAATACGCTCACAGGTCGCTTCCTTCGTCTGCTACCGGGTTATCTCCGTTTCAGAGTAGTCTGGGTTACCAGCCTCCTCTGTTCTCATCCCAGCTTGCCGAGTCCAGCGTTCCCTCCGCTCAAGCGTTTGTCCAACGTTGTGAGCGCACCTGGAGGAGGGTGAGGTCTGCACTTTGCCGTTACAGGGCACAGACGGTGAGAGCCGCCAATAAACGCCGGATTAAGAGTCCAAGGTATTGTTGCGGCCAGAGAGTGTGGCTTTCCACTCGCAACCTTCCTCTTACGACAGCTTCTCGTAAGTTGACTCCGCGGTTCATTGGTCCGTTCCGTGTCTCCCAGGTCGTCAATCCTGTCGCTGTGCGACTGCTTCTTCCGCGACATCTTCGTCGCGTCCATCCTGTCTTCCATGTCTCCTGTGTTAAGCCCTTTCTTCGCACCCCCGTTCGTCTTCCCTCCCCCTCCCGTCCTTGTCGAGACGCACCTATTTACAAGGTACATAAGATCATGGACATGCGTTCTCGGGGACGGGGTCACTAATACTTAGTGGATTGGGAGGGTTACGGTCCTGAGGAGAGGAGTTGGGTTCCGTCTCGGGACGTGCTGGACCGTTCACTCATCGATGATTTCCTCCGTTGCCGCCAGGATTCCTCCTCGAGTGCGCCAGGAGCGCTCGGTGAGTGGGGGGTACTGTCATGTTTGTCATTTATTATCATGTCTTGTCCCTGTGCTCCCCATTCTATTCGTTTCCCTCTGCTGGTCTTATTTGGTTCTTTCCCTCTTTCTATCCCTCTCTCTCCCCCTCCCTCTCTCACTCTCTCGCTCTCTCTTCTCTCTATCGTTCCGTTCCTGCTCCCAGCTGTTCCTATTCCCCTAATCATCATTTAGTCTTCCCACACCTGTTCCCGATCCTTTCCCCTGATTAGAGTCCCTATTTATTCCTTTGTGTTCCGTTCCTGTCCCGTCGGTTCCTTGTTTAGTATTCACCATGCTGTGATTGCGTATCGCCCTGTCCTGTCGTGTTTTTGCTGTGATTGTGTATCGCCCTGTCCTGTCGTGTTTTTGCCTTCATCAGATGCTGCGTGTGAGCAGGTGTCTCTGTCAACTACGGCCTGCGCCTACCCGAGCGACCTGCAGTCTGTGGCCGCTTCTCTTGTTATTCCCCTCTACAGACTAGAGGATTTCTGTTATTCCCTGTTTGGACTTGAATAAACTCTGTTTCTGTTAAGTCGCTTTTGGGTCCTCTTTCACCTGCATGACA
>NW_025757678.1:0-5405 GCF_021184085.1 Oncorhynchus gorbuscha
ATCTGTCATGTTTGTCATTTATTATCATGTCTTGTCCCTGTGCTCCCCATTCTATTCGTTTCCCTCTGCTGGTCTTATTTGGTTCTTTCCCTCTTTCTATCCCTCTCTCTCCCCCTCCCTCTCTCACTCTCTCGCTCTCTCTTCTCTCTATCGTTCCGTTCCTGCTCCCAGCTGTTCCTATTCCCTAATCATCATTTAGTCTTCCCACACCTGTTCCCGATCCTTTCCCCTGATTAGAGTCCCTATTTATTCCTTTGTGTTCCGTTCCTGTCCCGTCGGTTCCTTGTTTAGTATTCACCATGCTGTGATTGCGTTTCGCCCTGTCCTGTCGTGTTTTTGCTGTGATTGTGTATCGCCCTGTCCTGTCGTGTTTTTGCCTTCATCAGATGCTGCGTGTGAGCAGGTGTCTCTGTCAACTACGGCCTGCGCCTACCCGAAGCGACCTGCAGTCTGTGGCCGCTTCTCCTGTTATTCCCCTCTACAGACTAGAGGATTTCTGTTATTCCCTGTTTGGACTTGAATAAACTCTGTTTCTGTTAAGTCGCTTTTGGGTCCTCTTTCACCTGCATGACAGAAGGAACCGACCAAGGAATGGACCCAGCGACTTCAGACGCTCGTTACACTGCCGTCGAGATCCAAGGAGCCATGCTCGGCAGACACGAGCAGGAATTGTCTGCTGCTCGCCATGCCGTGGAGAACCTGGCCGCTCAGGTTTCCGACCTCTCTGGACAGTTCCAGAGTCTACGTCTCGTGCCACCTGTTACTTCCTGGCCTGCCGAGCCTCCAGAACCTAGGGTTAATAACCCACCTTGCTACTCCGGGCAGCCCACTGAGTGCCGCTCCTTTCTCACGCAGTGTGAGATTGTGTTCTCTCTCCAACCCAACACATACTCTAGAGAGAGAGCTCGGGTTGCTTACGTCATTTCACTCCTTACTGGCCGGGCTCGAGAATGGGGCACAGCTATCTGGGAGGCAAGGGCTGATTGCTCTAACAAGTTCCAGAACTTTAAAGAGGAGATGATTCGGGTTTTTGACCGTTCAGTTTTTGGTGGGGAGGCTTCTAGGGCCCTGGCTTCCTTATGCCAAGGTGAACGGTCCATAACGGATTATTCTATTGAGTTTCGCACTCTTGCTGCCTCTAGTGAGTGGAGCAGGCCGGCGCTGCTCGCTCGTTTTCTGGAGGGACTCCACGCAGTGGTTAAGGATGAGATTCTCTCCCGGGAGGTTCCTTCAGATGTGGACTCTTTGATTGCTCTCGCCATCCGCATAGAACGACGGGTAGATCTTCGTCACCGGGCTCGTGGAAGAGAGCTCGCATCAACGGTGTTTCCCTGCTCCGCATCGCAACCATCTCCCTCCTCTGGCTTTGAGACTGAGCCCATGCAGCTGGGAGGGATTCGCATCTCGACTAAGGAGAGGGAACGGAGGATCACCAACCGCCTGTGCCTCTATTGCGGAGTTGCTGGACATTTTGTTAATTCATGTCCAGTAAAAGCCAGAGCTCATCTGTAAGCGGAGGGCTACAGGTGAGCGCAACTACTCAAGTCTCTCCATCAAAATCCTGTACTACTTTGTCGGTCCATCTACGCTGGACCGGTTCGGGTGCTACATGTAGTGCCTTGATAGACTCTGGGGCTGAGGGTTGTTTCATGGACGAAGCATGGGTTCGGAAACATGACATTCCTTTCAGAGAGTTAGAGAAGCCTACGCCCATGTTCGCCTTAGATGGTAGTCATCTTCCCAGTATCAGATTTGAGACACTACCTTTAACCCTCACAGTATCTGGTAACCACAGTGAGACTATTTCTTTTTTGATTTTCCGTTCACCGTTTACACCTGTTGTTTTGGGTCATCCCTGGCTAGTATGTCATAATCCTTCTATTAATTGGTCTAGTAATTCTATCCTATCCTGGAACGTTTCTTGTCATGTGAAGTGTTTAATGTCTGCCATCCCTCCCGTTTCTTCTGTCCCTACTTCTCAGGAGGAACCTGGCGATTTGACAGGAGTGCCGGAGGAATATCATGATCTGCGCACGGTCTTCAGTCGGTCCCGAGCCAACTCCCTTCCTCCTCACCGGTCGTATGATTGTAGTATTGATCTCCTTCCGGGGACCACTCCTCCTCGAGGTAGACTATACTCTCTGTCGGCTCCCGAACGTAAGGCTCTCGAGGATTATTTGTCTGTGTCTCTTGGCGCCGGTACCATAGTGCCTTCTTCTTCTCCGGCCGGGGCGGGGTTCTTTTTGTTAAGAAGAAGGACGGTACTCTGCGCCCCTGCGTGGATTATCGAGGGCTGAATGACATAACGGTTAAGAATCGTTATCCGCTTCCCCTTATGTCATCAGCCTTCGAGATTCTGCAGGGAGCCAGGTGCTTTACTAAGTTGGACCTTCGTAACGCTTACCATCTCGTGCGCATCAGAGAGGGGACGAGTGGAAAACGGCGTTTAACACTCCGTTAGGGCATTTTGAGTACCGGGTTCTGCCGTTCGGTCTCGCCAATGCGCCAGCTGTTTTTCAGGCATTAGTTAATGATGTTCTGAGAGACATGCTGAACATCTTTGTTTTTGTCTATCTTGACGATATCCTGATTTTTTCTCCGTCACTCGAGATTCATGTTCAGCACGTTCGACGTGTTCTACAGCGCCTTTTAGAGAATTGTCTCTACGTAAAGGCTGAGAAGTGCTCTTTTCATGTCTCCTCCGTTACTTTTCTCGGTTCCGTTATTTCCGCTGAAGGCATTCAGATGGATTCCGCTAAGGTCCAAGCTGTCAGTGATTGGCCCGTTCCAAGGTCACGTGTCGAGTTGCAGCGCTTTTTAGGTTTCGCTAATTTCTATCGGCGTTTCATTCGTAATTTCGGTCAAGTTGCTGCCCCTCTCACAGCTCTTACTTCTGTCAAGACGTGTTTTAAGTGGTCCGGTTCCGCCCAGGGAGCTTTTGATCTTCTAAAAGAACGTTTTACGTCCGCTCCTATCCTCGTTACTCCTGACGTCACTAGACAATTCATTGTCGAGGTTGGCCTTCAGAGGTAGGCGTGGGAGCCATTCTATCCCAGCGCTTCCAGTCTGACGATAAGGTTCATCCTTGCGCTTATTTTTCTCATCGCCTGTCGCCATCTGAGCGCAACTATGATGTGGGTAACCGTGAACTGCTCGCCATCCGCTTAGCCCTAGGCGAATGGCGACAGTGGTTGGAGGGCGACCGTTCCTTTTGTCGTTTGGACAGACCATAAGAACCTTGAGTACATCCGTTCTGCCAAACGACTTAATGCCCGTCAAGCTCGTTGGGCGTTGTTTTTCGCTCGTTTCGAGTTTGTGATTTCTTACCGTCCGGGTAGCAAGAACACCAAGCCTGATGCCTTATCCCGTCTGTTTAGTTCTTCTGTGGCTTCTACTGATCCCGAGGGGATTCTTCCTTATGGGCGTGTTGTCGGGTTAACAGTCTGGGGAATTGAAAGACAGGTTAAGCAAGCACTCACGCACACTGCGTCGCCGCGCGCTTGTCCTAGTAACCTCCTTTTCGTTCCTGTTTCCACTCGTCTGGCTGTTCTTCAGTGGGCTCACTCTGCCAAGTTAGCTGGTCATCCCGGTGTTCGAGGCACTCTTGCGTCTATTCGCCAGCGCTTTTGGTGGCCGACTCAGGAGCGTGACACGCGCCGTTTCGTGGCTGCTTGTTCGGACTGCGCGCAGACTAAGTCGGGTAACTCTCCTCCTGCCGGTCGTCTCAGACCGCTCCCCATTCCTTCTCGACCATGGTCTCACATCGCCTTAGACTTCATTACCGGTCTGCCTTTGTCTGCGGGGAAGACTGTGATTCTTACGGTTGTCGATAGGTTCTCTAAGGCGGCACATTTCATTCCCCTCGCTAAACTTCCTTCCGCTAAGGAGACGGCACAAATCATTATTGAGAATGTATTCAGAATTCATGGCCTCCCGTTAGACGCCGTTTCAGACAGAGGCCCGCAATTCACGTCACAGTTTTGGAGGAGTTCTGTCGTTTGATTGGTGCGTCCGTCAGTCTCTCTTCCGGGTTTCATCCCCAGTCTAACGGTCAAGCAGAGAGGGCCAATCAGACGATTGGTCGCATACTACGCAGCCTTTCTTTCAGAAACCCTGCGTCTTGGGCAGAACAGCTCCCCTGGGCAGAATACGCTCACAATTCGCTTCCTTCGTCTGCTACCGGGTTATCTCCGTTTCAGAGTAGTCTGGGTTACCAGCCTCCTCTGTTCTCATCCCAGCTTGCCGAGTCCAGCGTTCCCTCCGCTCAAGCGTTTGTCCAACGTTGTGAGCGCACCTGGAAGGAGGGTGAGGTCTGCACTTTGCCGTTACAGGGCACAGACGGTGAGAGCCGCCAATAAACGCAGGATTAAGAGTCCAAGGTATTGTTGCGGCCAGAGAGTGTGGCTTTCCACTCGCAACCTTCCTCTTACGACAGCTTCTCGTAAGTTGACTCCGCGGTTCATTGGTCCGTTCCGTGTCTCCCAGGTCGTCAATCCTGTCGCTGTGCGACTGCTTCTTCCGCGACATCTTCGTCGCGTCCATCCTGTCTTCCATGTCTCCTGTGTTAAGCCCTTTCTTCGCACCCCGTTCGTCTTCCCTCCCCCCTCCCGTCCTTGTCGAAGCGCACCTATTTACAAGGTACATAAGATCATGGACATGCGTTCTCGGGGACGGGGTCACCAATACTTAGTGGATTGGGAGGGTTACGGTCCTGAGGAGAGGAGTTGGGTTCCGTCTCGGGACGTGCTGGACCGTTCACTCATCGATGATTTCCTCCGTTGCCGCCAGGATTCCTCCTCGAGTGCGCCAGGAGGCGCTCGGTGAGTGGGGGGTACTGTCATGTTTGTCATTTATTATCATGTCTTGTCCCTGTGCTCCCCATTCTATTCGTTTCCCTCTGCTGGTCTTATTTGGTTCTTTCCCTCTTTCTATCCCTCTCTCTCCCCCTCCCTCTCTCACTCTCTCGCTCTCTCTTCTCTCTATCGTTCCGTTCCTGCTCCCAGCTGTTCCTATTCCCCTAATCATCATTTAGTCTTCCCACACCTGTTCCCGATCCTTTCCCCTGATTAGAGTCCCTATTTATTCCTTTGTGTTCCGTTCCTGTCCCGTCGGTTCCTTGTTTAGTATTCACCATGCTGTGATTGCGTTTCGCCCTGTCCTGTCGTGTTTTTGCTGTGATTGTGTATCGCCCTGTCCTGTCGTGTTTTTGCCTTCATCAGATGCTGCGTGTGAGCAGGTGTCTCTGTCAACTACGGCCTGCGCCTACCGAGGCGACCTGCAGTCTGTGGCCGCTTCTCCTGTTATTCCCCTCTACAGACTAGAGGATTTCTGTTATTCCCTGTTTGGACTTGAATAAACTCTGTTTCTGTTAAGTCGCTTTTGGGTCCTCTTTCACCTGCATGACA
>NW_025757679.1:0-5404 GCF_021184085.1 Oncorhynchus gorbuscha
GCCTCCCGTCATGTCTGTCTCGTTGTTTAGTGGGGAGTAGGCCTCCGCTGTGGATTTATTGTCCTTTGGTCGCTTATTACTCGGCATTTTCATATAAAAAGTTACAATCTTGTATTAGAAAGAAACGTTTGTTGTAAAAAGTGCAATAAAGTAGGTTAAATTAGATTATTTTGCAAAAAAGTTGCAGGAGCCTCTCACGCACAGCCGTTCACTCCAACATGCTAGCTCCGCCCTCTAAGCTGTTTTCTAGTGACATGTATTTGGCTGGCATAGAAAATGCATAGAAAATGTGCTTCCTTGTCGTTGTTCAGAGGAGCTAGCCAACAACACAGTTTCAAACTGAAGCTGGAAAGGCAGCAAACTAGCTGCACTTGGTTTCGTTTATCCTTTTTTCAACTGACATTTCTTTGTATATATCCATAAAAATGATGCCAGCTGATTCATGATTTAGACTGACTGAGAAACGCTGCCTGCCTGTCTGTCTTATCCCGACTCGCGACATGTTCATTACTACGGGACAGCTGGAGATTGAATTTGAATATTGAAACAATGTTGCAAATGCCGGAGAGACGAGCAGCAAGATGTATAAATATCTTTTTATAGTGGAGGTCAAGTTTATAAATTGCCTGGCTTGGCTGATGAGACAGTGGCTAGTTTTAAGTTCCTCGGCATACACATCACAGACAAACTGAATTGGTCCACTCACACTGACAGCGTCGTGAAGAAGGCGCAGCAGTGCCTATTCAACCTCAGGAGGCTGAAGAAATTCGGCTTGTCACCAAAAGCACTCACAAACTTCTACAGATGCACAATCGAGAGCATCCTGGCGGGCTGTATCACCGCCTGGTACGGCAACTGCTCCGCCCTCAACCGTAAGGCTCTCCAGAGGGTAGTGAGGACTGCACAACGCATCACCGGGGGCAAACTACCTGCCCTCCAGGACACCTACACCACCCGTTGTTACAGGAAGGCCATAAAGATCATCAAGGACATCAACCACCCGAACCACTGCCTGTTCACCCCGCTATCATCCAGAAGGCGAGGTCAGTACAGGTGCATCAAAGCTGGGACCGAGAGACTGAAAAACAGCTTCTATCTCAAGGCCATCAGACTGTTAAACAGCCACCACTAACACTGAGTGGCTGCTGCCAACACACTGTCATTGACACTGACCCAACTCCAGCCATTTTAATAATGGGAATTGATGGGAAATGATCTAAATATATCACTAGCCACTTTAAACAATGCTACCTTATATAATGTTACTTACCCTACATTATTAATCTCATATGCATATGTATATACTGTACTCTACATCATCGACTGCATCCTTATGTAACACATGTATCACTAGCCACTTTAACTATGCCACTTTGTTTACTTTGTTTACACACTCATCTCATATGTATATACTGTACTCGATACCATCTACTGTATGCTGCTCTGTACCATCACTCATTCATATATCCTTATGTACATGTTCCTTATCCCCTTACACTGTGTATAAGACAGTAGTTTTGGAATTGTTAGTTAGATTACTTGTTGGTTATCACTGCATTGTCGGAACTAGAAGCACAAGCTTTTCGCTACACTCGCATTAACATCTGCTAACCATGTGTATGTGACAAATAAAATATGATTTGATTTGATTGCGCAGTCAGATGGAACAGAGTAAATAGGCATTTCAACGTCTTAGATTTAGCCGGTGGTAACTTGTGGAATAGACACCGGCAGGAATGTTCAAAAAAGTTACGATCACCACAAAAAAACAGGAGCCTGTGAAACGGCCGCTATACAATGAGTCTACAAAACATAACACCTTCCTAATATTGAGTTGCACTCCCTGTTTCCATTAGAACAGCCTCAATTCGTTGGGAGCATGGAATCTACTTGGTGTTGAAAGCATTCCACAGGGATGCCGGCTAATGTTGACTCCAATGCTTCCCACCGGTGACACTTCCCACAAGTGTCAAGTTGGCTGGATGTGCTTTGGGTGGTGGACCATTCTTGATACACACAGGAAACTGTTGAGCGTGAAAAACGTAGCAGAATTGCAGTTCTTGACACAATCAAACTGGAGTGCCTGGCACCTACTGCCATACCCCGTTCAAAGGCACTTAAATATTTTGTCCACTGCACCACTCGGGAGGCCATGTCCCTTAATGTTGATGATGTGGTTGTTACTGACAAGGAGCACATGGCTGAGCTCTTTAATCACCACTTCATTAAGTCAGGATTCCTATTTGAATCAGCCATGCCTCATTGTCCGCCCAACATTTCCTCATCACCATCACCCTTCTAATGCGACTAGCCCCGATGCTCCTCCCTCTTATTCCCCTGCTCCAATACAAAGTTTCTCCCTACAGGCGGTCACTGAGTCGGAGGTGCTAAAGGAGCACCTTAAACATCTGGGTCAGATAGTTTACATCCTTTCTTCTTTGAGGTTTCAGCCCTTATCATCGCTAAGCCTATCTCTGACCTTTTTAACCCGTCTCTTCTCTCTGGGGAGGTTCCCATTGCTTGGAAGGCAGCCACAGTGCATCCGTTATTTAAAGGGGGACATTAAACTGATCCTAACTGTTCTTGGCCCATTTCTATTTTGCCCTGTTTATCAAAAACTCAATAATCAACTGACTGGCTTTACTGATGTCTATAGTATGCAATCTGGTTTCTGCTCAGGTTATGGATGTGTTACTGCAACCTTAAAGGTCCTAAATGATGTCACTATTGCCCTTGATTCTAAGCAATGTTGTGCTGCTGTTCTTATTGACTTGGCCAAAGCTTTTTATACGGTAAACCATTCCATTCTTGTGGGCCGGCTAATGAGTATTGGTGTTTCTGAGATGTTTGGCCTAGTTTGCTAACTACCTCTCTCAAAGAGTGCAGTGTATAAAGTTAGAACATCTGCTGTCTCAGCCACTGCCTGTCACCAAGGGAGTGCCTCAAGGCTCGATCCTAGGCCCCATGCTCTTCTCAATTTACATCAACAACATAGCTCAGGCAGTAGGAAGCTCTCATCCATTTATATGCAGATGATACAGCTGGCCCCTCCCCGGATTTTGTGTTAAACGCTCTACAACAACGCTTTCTTAGTGTCCAACAAGCTTTCTCTGCCCTTAATCTTGTTCTGAACCCCAAAACAAAGGTCATGTGGTTTGGTAAGAAGAATGCCCCTCTCCCCACCGGTGTGATTACTACCTTTTGATGGTTTAGAGCTTGAGGAAGTCACCTCATACATGTACTTGGGAGTATGGCTAGATGGTACACTGTTCTTCTCTCAGCACATATCAAAGCTGCAGGCTAAGGTTAAATCTAGACTTGCTTTCCTCTACCTCAGCTGCCAAACTAACCCTGATTCAGATGACCATCCCACCCATGCTAGATTACGTAGATGTTCTTTACCATACGGCCATCAGATTTGCCACCAATGCTCCTTATAGGACACATCACTGCACTCTATACTCCTCTGTAAACTGGTTATCTCTGTATACCCGTTGCAAGAGCCATTGGTTTATGCTTATTTCTAAAACCCTCTTAAGGCCTCACTCACCCTCACTCACCCTATCTGAGATATCTACTGCAGCTCTCATCCTCCATATACAATACCCGTTCTTGTGGTCACATTATGTTAAAGGTCTCCAAAGCACACACACATCACTGGGTTGCTCCTCTTTTCAGTTTGCTGCAGCTAGCCACTGGAACGAGCTGCAAAAAACACACCGTCTCTTCATTCAAACACTCAATCATGGACATTCTTACTGACAGTGGTGGCCGCTTCACGTGATGTATAGTTGCCTCTACCTTTTTTGCCTTTGTGCTGTTGTCTGTGCCCAATAATGTGTGTATCATGTTTTGTGCTTCTACCATGTGCTACTGCCATGTTGTGTTGCTACCAGGCTGTGTTGTCATGTGTTGCTGCCATGCTATGTTGTTGTCTTAAGTCTCTCTTTGTGTATTGTTGTGGTTTCTCTCTTGTTGTCACGTCCTGACCATAGAAAGCCTTTATTTTCTATGGTAGAGTAGGTCAGGGCGTGACTAAGGGTTATCTAGTTTATTATTTCTATGTGGGGTTCTGGGGTTGTCTTTCCTATGTTGGTGTTTGTGTACGATTCCCAATTAGAGGCAGCTGGTAATCGTTGTCTCTAATTGGGGATCATATTTAAGTTGTTGTTTTTCTCAGCTGTGGTTATGGGATATTGTTTTGAGTTAGTGCACGTAGCATCGCTGTCGTCACGGTTACTTTATTGTTTATTTGTTTTGTGTTTTTGTTCAGATTCACTTTATCATTATGTGGAACTCAACCTTGGTCCGACATTCATTATAACGAACGTGACACTTGTTGTGATGTGGGTTTTGTCCTATATATATATATATTTTCATCCTAGCCCCCGTCCCCGCAAGAGGCCTTTTGGTAGGCCGTCATTTAAATTATAATTTGTTCTTAACTGACTTACCTAGTTAAATAAAGGTTAAATCTACTTTTTTTTAAATGAACAGATGACATCAATAAGGTATCATAGCTTTCACCTGGATTCCAGCACCATTCTTCTTTCAGGCAAGCCAATATCAGAACTGTGTCCGATGCCACTAGTAGCGCAGTACACAGGGTAACCAATCATGGGTAACCAATAGTTGGCATGCTGCTGTCAGCTACCCCCACAAAAATACTATAGTATACTATGGTATTAAAACCCATGTTGAAGTGTTGTATACACAACCAGTCTCTTAAGCAGATGTGTTTTCTGGGATGGTATCTTAAACCTCTGGACCTTCTCTTTCCAGGGCTCTCTTTCCTAAATCTCAGTCCTACAGTATCGAGCTCCAAATATCCGCCTGATACGATAGATTAAGTTGCTACATATCCTTTGTCATGAACACAGAGACTCAGCTGCATTGATCCAAAACATGTTTTATTATTTTTATTATTTCACCTTTATTTAACCAGGTAGGCCAGTTGAGAACACCTTTATTTAACCAGGTAGGCCAGTTGAGAACACCTTTATTTAACCAGGTAGGCCAGTTGAGAACACCTTTATTTAACCAGGTAGGCCAGTTGAGAACACCTTATTTAACCAGGTAGGCCAGTTGAGAACACCTTTATTTAACCAGGTAGGCCAGTTGAGAACACCTTTATTTAACCAGGTAGGCCAGTTGAGAACACCTTATTTAACCAGGTAGGCCAGTTGAGAACACCTTTATTTAACCAGGTAGGCCAGTTGAGAACACCTTTATTTAACCAGGTAGGCCAGTTGAGAACACCTTTATTTAACCAGGTAGGCCAGTTGAGAACACCTTTATTTAACCAGGTAGGCCAGTTGAGAACACCTTTATTTAACCAGGTAGGCCAGTTGAGAACACCTTTATTTAACCAGGTAGGCCAGTTGAGAACACCTTTATTTAACCA
>NW_025757680.1:0-5404 GCF_021184085.1 Oncorhynchus gorbuscha
CACACACACAATGCCTTTCTCTCTTTCCATCTTTCACACAGACATGCAGTACACTCTCGCTCTTTCTCTCGCTCTTTCTCTCGCTCTTTCTCTCACAGTCACACACTTCCTGTATATGGGGCAGCGCCAGCAGCTTGCGTAGTTAGGAGTGGTGCCAGCAAGGTGTTCCAGTAGTAGTGACGGTGGTGGAAACTCAGCCTGGCATACACACCAGAGGGTTCCGCTCTCATTGGGAAAAAAAGCAAAAGGATCATCTGTGTGTGTGTGTGTGTGTTGTTCATATTGCCATTCAACAGTGGGAATTAAACAGAATTAGCAGATTTGTGATGATAAGGTCCTTTTACCCAGCTGCATTATCCCTACTTCACTTCACCCCTGCTTTGTCTGGGGGTTGCACATACCTGAGTGACATGGCAGATGGTTGTCATAGCTACGTGACCTGACATGATATCAGGGCTTTGTTTTTCAAATTAGTCAATGAATGCAACCCAAACGTCACCCTATTCCCTATTTAGTGCACCACCCTGGTCAAAAGTAGTGCACTACATAGGAAATAGGGTGCAATTGACACAGGCGAAAAGTCAAAAATAATAAAAATAGAGGAGTTCCCCGTTGACCAGAGTATGAACTATGTGATGGGGTCCCTGATCCATACAAATAATAAATAACATTCCATTAACACAAACGCACAAACACACACAAACACAGACGCACACAGATTTCTCAATCACTGTATAGTATTAACACAAAAAAGTATGTTTGAAGTGAATTATTAGCTCCTGTCTGATGCCAGAAAAAATATAGAAAATTCAAACGATAATTTGACCTATGCACTAACAAGGATCTCCACCATCAGCAGCTTGACTACTGCTAGAGACCTGTAGCTTTATTGATCTACTGTAACTCAGCAACAGATGTAACCACAGTGGATGGGTTGATTTAGGATTCTAACCTTCTCTCAAACAACCTAATACATACTCTTAGAGTAGGTTCACCCCATTAATGTACTTGGTAATGTAAATGTGTTTTTTTCAAGAAAGACACCATCCCATTCCACACATTGAAACATTATGGGGAGGTTTTCCCAGACACAGATTAAGTCTAGTCCTGGACTAAAAAGCAAGATGAATGGAAAATCTCCAGCTGAAGTTGTTTCTAGTCCAGGACTACCACTCCTTAACCCTACATTTGACCTAGCCTAATACATAAGCCTACTCAGATGGGGAATGGACGAGGTAATTGACAGCTTTTGAACATATTTTGAAGCAATTCATGTTTTATGTTCCTCTTCTTAACAATGGAGTAACATAACCTTATATTTTGAGTTATGATAGGGGTAAGACAGTTGTGCTATGCTCTTGAGATATATATTATAGTATTTAAAGGGTCATTATTTTATTGCTTCCAGCATTAGTGACGTTGGTCACTAATGTTGGGCGGTCAGGGGCCTGGCTCTTAGTCAGCATTCCAATTCATCCCAAAGGTGTTCGATGGGGTTAGGGTCAGGACTCTCTGCAGTCCAGTCAAGTTCTTCCACACCGATCTCGACAAACCACTTCTGTCTAGACCTCAGCTTATGCACAGAGGCATTGTCATGCTGAAACAGGAAGGGCATTGTCCAAACGCTTGCCAAAAGTTGGAAGCACATAGAATGTCATTGTATTCTGTAACATTAAGATTTTCCTTCACTGAAACTAAGGGCCTAGCCCGAACCATGTAAAACAGTCACAGACCATTATTCCTCATCCACCAAACTTTACAGTTAGCACTATGCATTGGGGTATGTATCGTTTTCCTGGCATCCACCAAACCTAGATTTGTCTGTCGGACTGCCAGATGGTGAAGCGTGATTCATCACTCCAGAGAGCGCGTTTCCACTGCTCAAAGAGTCAAATGGTGGCGATCTTTACCCCTCTAGCAGACACTTGGCATTGTGCATGGTGATCTTAGGCTTCTGTGCGGCTGCTCGGCCATGGAAATCCATTTCATGAAGCTCCTGACGAACAGTTATTGTGCTGACGTTGCTTCCAGGGGCAGTTTGGAACTTGGCAGTCAGTGTTGAACTGAGGACAGACGATTTTTAGGTGCTACACACTTCAGCACTCAGTGGTCCTGTTCTGTGAGCTTGTGTGGCCTACCACTTCGCTTCTGAGCCGTTGTAGCTCTTAGCCGTTTCCACTTCACAATAACAGCACTTAAAGTTAGCTTGCTAGCTAATGTTAATTAAAACCGACGAAAGAGGGTTAGTTAGCTAATAGAGCTTGGTTAAAGTTTCCTTGTGCGCCAGCAGATCATTCTATGCATTGTTATGTTTGTGTCTAGCTAACAACATTAGACAGAAGGGCCCAGCATTGGCTACTTTGTGTATATGAAGTGGTTCTTCAGAAACTCCCCACTACCTCAGCTCACGTATTAATGGGAGATCCAGCCATTTCAGACCCGCTCTCTGGACTGGCTGGTTCTGGAATTTGTGCAGGTCTCCACTGAGCTGTAGGGAAATGATTTTAGTGTTTATGCCCCCAGCTCAGGAATAGACTTCAGGCCACCTCCAAATTAGACTACGGTCTCCATTGGACAGTTTAGATCGAGTTTAAGGGAGGTGATATGTGAGAGTTGTGTTTGTTTTGATGAATCTTGTTGTTTTTATTGTATTGTATTTATATTATTATCTTACATGATGTGTATTCAATTGTGTATGCTCATGCCCCTTGTAAATGAGACCCTGGTTTTCCCTGTATAAAAAAAAGGAAGACAACTGATTTAAATATTTTATTAATCAAATGTTTTCTTTTCCAAACTGTATGTTTTTTTGCACAATTTTTTTGAAATTTGCCAAAGGAAAACTGACAGCCGCTACCAACCACAGACATATAATCCATAAATGGCAACTCTCATTCGAGGACAGACTGGCAGCCATTGCTAGTGTACCCATGAGTTTAACAGTCAAATTACCAGGGTTAGAGGTTCCAAACTGCTAACCCTGGTTATATGTCCCCAATTATATGTCCATGGCCACAAGGCAGCAAGCTGTACCTCAGATAGAAGGAGAGACAGGAGTGATAAGCACACCAAAGACTGCATTAACTATAAATAATAAGATAAAGATTTCATTTTTAAACACCTATTTCAACTTTTCTTTCATTTAGATTTTGTCACAAATGAGCATGTGGCACTGGCACGCCCATGGTTTGATGTGTTAGCATTGTCTCAATGAAGAGTTTTCAGTTTAACTAGCCATGTGCGACATACAAACTCAGTTACAAGCCTGCTGCAGTTAGCGGTAGGCCTGCAAGCAATATCCACCGTCATAGGACGGATAAAGCCTTCATTAAAGCTGGAGTTGGTCTAGCTTGTTTCATAGTATGCCACTCTGGTGACAGACTCAGTGAGACACACACTATGACACACACACTAACCACCATTCCCTTGTATATCTGTCTGTTAGCCAAATGGCTTGGATGCTAGTGAGATGTTCAACTAGGAGACGTACGGAATCAACTGCTACTTTGGCTTCCACTCCATGAACATGTGAGTATCCTCCCCTTTGCTCCTCAAATAAATTCCCATTCTGTACATGCAAGTACAGTACCGTGGTCTAAGAGAGAGAGAGAGGAGACATGAATGTCTAGTGCAGAGGGCAGGTGGATCTTGAGGAGAGGAATCACATACATACAATAATACATGATCATATACAAGTGTGTAGAAGAGTTAAGAACGTACTGTCAGCTCACTCCACAGCCAGCTTGAAATGTTGTGGATGGAGGCATCCAATTGACACCTTTTGGGTGGCTCAAACCGTTGGCACATTGTCAAGGAGGACAGTCACGTGTGCTTTGTGAGCAGTTGATCACCGTTTTTTTAGCCCAGTGTGGTACAGGGACAGTAGAGGAAGATTATGACTACAGTCCAAGCATGCTATTTGTATCCCCTCAGCCCTGCGCTAGCCACTTTCCCTCTGGGAATCCCCGTCGATAATTACATCAAGAACACCATTCTTGGATATTCAAACAGAAGGCAATTCTGATATGTAATCTCTGTCATTTGGGGGCCACTGTTGACAATTTAGGGAATGTATCAAATGTCTTCAAAAGAATCCCTATGGGAGAATGCAACATGTCTATCCATCTTTCCATCAAGAAAACTAGCGAGGGCATCAAGTCACCATCTGCTGAATATTTAGGGAATTTTGTTGTGAACCGGTGTGCCAAACTTGGCTCCGTAATATGGAGTATTGAAGGAGAAATGATGAGGAGAATAATTCACTTTAAACATGCATTGCTGGCTCAAAATCCAATATAGACGTGACTATCGTCCCATCTATTGATAGACCGACCCTACCTTGATTATTACTGTGTGTGTGTGTGTGTGTGTGTGTGTGTGTGTGTGTGTGTGTGTGTGTGTGTGTGTGTGTGTGTGTGTGTGTGTGTGTGTGTGTGTGTGTGTGTGTGTGTGTGTGTGTGTGTGTGTGTGTGTGTGTGTGTGTGTGTGTGTGTGTGTGTGTGTGTGTGTGTGTGTGTGTGTGTGTGTGTGTGTTTACCACCTGCGAGCTGATAAGATCAAAGGCCCTGCTCGGCATCCCAAGATAAACACTCCCCAGCTTGGAAAGCTAAAACAAACATTAGAACGTTGAGATTAAAAAAAGAAGCTTGCCCTTCAGAATCACAGCCCATGAATACATCCCAAATGGACCCTATTTCCTATATAGTGCACTACTTTTAGCCAGGTCCTATATGCACTATATAGGGAATAGAGTGCCGTTTGGGACATAGACCATGTTTATTACAGTATATAGACCATAGGAGCAACCTGTTATTAACAGACACAGTGGGAGTCAGACTATAGCCGTTGGGTATAATAAAGCATAAAACCGTCAGCGGATCAGATCAGGAGATAGAGTAGGTACGTAGTCAGGGTTAATGATCCTTTACTGCTGCTTACCCAATGACCCTGTGTGTGTGACGTGACATGCCCTACTGTAAACGCTGCAGAATCTGGACACTGGGAGCGTAGGAGGGATAGAGGAGGAGGGAGGGGAGAAAACAACAAGTCTATTACCCAAGAGTGTGTGTACGTGTTCGTGTTCGTGCTGATGACCTTGTTCCCATGTTTGTGTGTGTGTCCAATGTGGCTGTGGGTGTGTGTTATAGAGAGAGAAAGAGAGACAGAGAGAGAGAGAGAGACAGAGAGAGGATTAAACTTTACTGTGGTGTAACGAGAGAGAGATGCAGCTTAAGAAACCACCCTTTCAAAATATACAGTCGGAAGTTTACAAACACCTTAGCCAAACTTTTTTCACAATTCCTGACATTTAATCCTAGTAAAATTCCCTATTTTAGGTCACTTAGGATCACCACTTTATCTTTAGAATGGGAAATGTCAGAATAATAGTACAGAGAATGATTTC
>NW_025757681.1:0-5404 GCF_021184085.1 Oncorhynchus gorbuscha
TGCTCTTTGTCATGTTTGTCATTTATTGTCATGTCTTGTCCCTGTGCTCCCCATGCTATTCGTTTCCCTCTGCTGGTCTTGTTTGGTTCTATCCCTCTCTCTCCCCCTCCTCTCTCACTCTCTCGCTCTCTCTTCTCTCTGTCGTTCCGTTCCTGCTCCCAGCTGTTCCTATTCCCCTAATCATCATTTAGTCTTCCCACACCTGTTCCCGATCCTTTCCCTGATTAGAGTCCCTATTTATTCCTTTGTGATCCGTTCCTGTGCCGTCGGTTCCTTGTATTGTATTCACCATGCTGTGATTGCATTTCGCCCTGTCCTGTCGTGTTTTTGCCGTGATTGTGTATCACCCTGTCCTGTCGTGTTTTTGTGCCTTCATCAGATGCTGCGTGTGAGCAGGTGTCTCAGTCGACTACGGCCTGCGCCTACCCAGGCGACCTGCAGTCTGTGGCGCTTCTCAGTTGTTTTCCCTCTACAAATCTAGAGGATTTCTGTTATTCCGTTTTTGGACTTTAATAAACTCTGTTTCTGTTAAGTCGCGTTTGGGTCCTCTTTCACCTGCATGACAGAAGGAACCGACCAAGGAATGGACCCAGCGACTTCAGACGCTCGTTACACTGCCGTCGAGATCCAAGGAGCCATGCTCGGCAGACACGAGCAGGAATTGTCTGCTGCTCGCCATGCCGTGGAGAACCTGGCCGCTCAGGTTTCCGACCTCTCTGGACAGTTCCAGAGTCTACGTCTCGTGCCACCTGTTACTCCCTGGCCTGCCGAGCCTCCAGAACCCAGGGTTAATAACCCACCTTGCTACTCCGGGCAGCCCACTGAGTGCCGCTCCTTTCTCACGCAGTGTGAGATTGTGTTCTCTCTCCAACCCCACACATACTCTAGAGAGAGAGCTCGGGTTGCTTACGTCATTTCACTCCTTACTGGCCGGGCTCGAGAATGGGGCACAGCTATCTGGGAGGCAAGGGCTGATTGCTCTAACAGATTCCAGAACTTTAAAGAGGAGATGATTCGGGTTTTGACCGTTCAGTTTTTGGTGGGGAGGCTTCTAGGGCCCTGGCTTCCTTATGCCAAGGTGAACGGTCCATAACGGATTATTCCATTGAGTTTCACTCTTGCTGCCTCTAGGAGTGGAACGAGCCGGCGCTGCTCGCTCGTTTTCTGGAGGGACTCACGCAGTGGTTAAGGATGAGATTCTCTCCCGGGAGGTTCCATCAGATGTGGATTCTTTGATTGCTCTCGCCATCCGCATAGAACGACGGGTAGATCTTCGTCACCGGGCTCGTGGAAGAGAGCTCGCATCAACGGTGTTTCCCTGCTCCGCATCGCAACCATCTCCCTCCTCTGGCTTTGAGACTGAGCCCATGCAGCTGGGAGGGATTCGCATCTCGAATAAGGAGAGGGAACGGAGGATCACCAACCGCCTGTGCCTCTATTGCGGAGTTGCTGGACATTTTGTTAATTCATGTCCAGTAAGAGGCCAGAGTCCATCAGTAAGCGGAGGGCTACTGGTGAGCTACTACTCAGGTCCCTTCATCTAGATCTTGTACTACTATGTCGGTCCATCTACGCTGGACCGGTTCGGGTGCTACATGCAGTGCTTTGATTGACTCTGGGGCTGAGGGTTGTTTCATGGACGAAGCATGGGTTCGGAAACATAACATTCCTTTCAGACCGTTAGACAGGCCTACGCCCATGTTTGCCTTAGATGGTAGTCATCTTCCCAGTATCAAATTTGAGACACTACCTTTAACTCTCACAGTATCTGGTAACCACAGTGAGACTATTTCTTTTTTGATTTTCCGTTCACCGTTTACACCTGTTGTTTTGGGTCATCCCTGGCTAGTATGTCATAATCCTTCTATTAATTGGTCTAGTAATTCTATCCTATCCTGGAACGTTTCTTGTCATGTGAAGTGTTTAATGTCTGCCATCCCTCCGTTTCTTCTGTTCCTACTTCTCAGGAGGAACCTGGCGATTTGACAGGAGTGCCGGAGGAATATCATGATCTGCGCACGGTCTTCAGTCGGTCCCGAGCCAACTCCCTTCCTCCTCACCGGTCGTATGATTGTAGTATTGATCTCCTTCCGGGGACCACTCCTCCTCGAGGTAGACTATACTCTCTGTCGGCTCCCGAACGTAAGGCTCTCGAGGATTATTTGTCTGTGTCTCTTGACGCCGGTACCATAGTGCCTTCTTCTTCTCCGGCCGGGGCGGGGTTCTTTTTGTTAAAAAGAAGGACGGTACTCTGCGCCCCTGCGTGGATATCGAGGGCTGAATGACATAACGGTTAAGAATCGTTATCCGCTTCCCCCTATGTCATCAGCCTTCGAGATTCTGCAGGGAGCCAGGTGCTTTTACTAAGTTGGACCTTCGTAACGCTTACCATCTCGTGCGCATCAGAGAGGGGGACGAGTGGAAAACGGCGTTTAACACTCCGTTAGGGCATTTTGAGTACCGGGTTCTGCCGTTCGGTCTCGCCAATGCGCCAGCTGTTTTCAGGCATTAGTTAATGATGTTCTGAGAGACATGCTGAACATTTTTGTTTTTGTCTATCTTGACGATATCCTGATTTTTTCTCCGTCACTCGAGATTCATGTTCAGCACGTTCGACGTGTTCTACAGCGCCTTTTAGAGAATTGTCTCTACGTAAAGGCTGAGAAGTGCTCTTTTCATGTCTCCTCCGTTACTTTTCTCGGTTCCGTTATTTCCGCTGAAGGCATTCAGATGGATTCCGCTAAGGTCCAAGCTGTCAGTGATTGGCCCGTTCCAAGGTCACGTGTCGATTTGCAGCGCTTTTTAGGTTTCGCTAATTTCTATCGGCGTTTCATTCGTAATTTCGGTCAAGTTGCTGCCCCTCTCACAGCTCTTACTTCTGTTAAGACGTGTTTTAAGTGGTCCGGTTCCGCCCAGGAGCTTTTGATCTTCTAAAAGAACGTTTACGTCCGCTCCTATCCTCGTTACTCCTGACGTCACTAGACAATTCATTGTCGAGGTTGACGCTTCAGAGGTAGGCGTGGGAGCCATCCTATCCCAGCGCTTCCAGTCTGACGATAAGGTTCATCCTTGCGCTTATTTTTCTCATCGCCTGTCGCCATCTGAGCGCAACTATGATGTGGGTAACCGTGAACTGCTCGCCATCCGCTTAGCCCTAGGCGAATGGCGACAGTGGTTGGAGGGCGACCGTTCCTTTTGTCGTTTGGACAGACCATAAGAACCTTGAGTACATCCGTTCTGCCAAACGACTTAATGCCCGTCAAGCTCGTTGGGCGTTGTTTTTCGCTCGTTTCGAGTTTGTGATTTCTTACCGTCCGGGTAGCAAGAACACCAAGCCTGATGCCTTATCCCGTCTGTTTAGTTCTTCTGTGGCTTCTACTGATCCCGAGGGGATTCTTCCTTATGGGCGTGTTGTCGGGTTAACAGTCTGGGGGAATTGAAAGACAGGTTAAGCAAGCACTCACGCACACTGCGTCAACGCAGCGCTTGTCCTAGTAACCTCCTTTTCGTTCCTGTTTCCACTCGTCTGGCTGTTCTTCAGTGGGCTCACTCTGCCAAGTTAGCTGGTCATCCCGGTGTTCGAGGCACTCTTGCGTCTATTCGCCAGCGCTTTTGGTGGCCGACTCAGGAGCGTGACACGCGCCGTTTCGTGGCTGCTTGTTCGGACTGCGCGCAGACTAAGTCGGAGTAGCTCTCCTCCTGCCGGTCGTCTCAGACCGCTCCCCCATTCCTTCTCGACCATGGTCTCACATTGCCTTAGACTTCATTACCGGTCTGCCTTTGTCTGCGGGGAAGTGATGACGGTTCTGACGGTTGTCGATAGGTTCTCTAAGGCGGCACATTTCATTCCCCTCGCTAAACTTCCTTCCGCTAAGGAGACGGCACAAATCATTATTGAGAATGTATTCAGAATTCATGGCCTCCCGTTAGACGCCGTTTCAGACAGAGGCCCGCAATTCACGTCACAGTTTTGGAGGGAGTTCTGTCGTTTGATTGGTGCGTCCGTCAGTCTCTCTTCCGGGTTTCATCCCCAGTCTAACGGTCAAGCAGAGAGGGCCAATCAGACGATTGGTCGCATACTACGCAGCCTTTCTTTCAGAAACCCTGCGTCTTGGGCAGAACAGCTCCCCTGGGCAGAATACGCTCACAATTCGCTTCCTTCGTCTGCTACCGGGTTATCTCCGTTTCAGAGTAGTCTGGGTTACCAGCCTCCTCTGTTCTCATCCCAGCTTGCCGAGTCCAGCGTTCCCTCCGCTCAAGCGTTTGTCCAACGTTGTGAGCGCACCTGGAGGAGGGTGAGGTCTGCACTTTGCCGTTACAGGGCACAGACGGTGAGAGCCGCCAATAAACGCAGGATTAAGAGTCCAAGGTATTGTTGCGGCCAGAGAGTGTGGCTTTCCACTGCAACCTTCCTCTTACGACAGCTTCTCGTAAGTTGACTCCGCGGTTCATTGGTCCGTTCCGTGTCTCCCAGGTCGTCAATCCTGTCGCTGTGCGACTAAGCTGTCATCCGCGACATCTTCGTCGCGTCCATCCTGTCTTCCATGTCTCCTGTGTTAAGCCCTTTCTTCGCACCCCCGTTCGTCTTCCCTCCCCCCTCCCGTCCCTTGTCGAGAGCGCACCTATTTACAAGGTACATAAGATTATGGACATGCGTTCTCGGGACGGGGTCACCAATACCTAGTGGATTGGGAGGGTTCGGCGGTCCTGAGGAGAGGAGTTGGGTTCCGTCTCGGGACGTGCTGGACCGTTCCCGCTCATCGATGATTTCCTCCGTTGCCGCCAGGATTCCTCCCTCGAGTGCGCCAGGAGGCGCTCGGTGAGTGGGGGGTACTGTCATGTTTGTCATTTATTGTCATGTCTTGTCCCTGTGCTCCCATGCTATTCGTTTCCCTCTGCTGGTCTTGTTTGGTTCTATCCCTCTCTCTCCCCCTCCCTCTCTCACTCTCTCGCTCTCTCTTCTCTCTGTCGTTCCGTTCCTGCTCCCAGCTGTTCCTATTCCCCTAATCATCATTTAGTCTCCCACACCTGTTCCCGATCCTTTCCCTGATTAGAGTCCCTATTTATTCCTTTGTGATCCGTTCCTGTTCCGTCGGTTCCTTGTATTGTATTCACCATGCTGTGATTGCATTTCGCCCTGTCCTGTCGTGTTTTTTTGCCGTGATTGTGTATCACCCTGTCCTGTCGTGTTTTGTGCCTTCATCAGATGCTGCGTGTGAGCAGGTGTCTCAGTCGACTTCTGGCCTGCGCCTACCAGAAGCGACCTGCAGTCTGTGGCCGCTTCTCCAGTTGTTTTCCCTCTACAAATCTAGAGGATTTCTGTTATTCCGTTTTGGACTTTAATAAACTCTGTTTCTGTTAAGTCGCGTTTGGGTCCTCTTTCACCTGCATGACACTTCTTACT